>NW_027400209.1:0-5944 GCF_003265705.2 Callorhinus ursinus
TGGTCCTGCCCCGGTACCTCCCTGGCAAGCACCACGTGTCTCTGGGGCTTTGCTCAGCGACCAGGGCGCAGACCCTAACTTCATCCCCATGGTGTTGTCCTGTGGACCAGGTCCGGGTGGGTGAGTAAGCTCCTGTCATTAACATGCAGAGGACCAAGTGACACCACCACGTGACGTGCTCCAATGGGCTTCCCAGCTCAAGTACAGGCACCGGGGGGAGACGCTGCAGGCCCGGTGGGCTCCAAAGCAGTCACCCTGTCAGCAAGCGGGGACTCGCTTCTGCAGAATGGTGTCACACTACCTCATGAGGTTGATGGCATTCATCGGAATCTCTTTCTTCTCTTCGTTTTGTCTGTAATTTTTGAATGGTCTTGGGGAACTGGGTCCATAACAGCTACAAACATAAGAGGGTTATGCCTGTTTTCATGTTTTTTATGTATTTAAGTAACGTTAAAATGAAAATAATTTAGATCAGTACTAGGGAACGAAGATAATTTTTTTCCTCCAAAAGGTGGGGGTGGGGGGAAGGGTCCTACATTATTTGGGTTTAAGAAACACTGTGATAAAATAATCAATCCCACCTGAGGTGTCAAGAGCCAATAAGGGACAAAGGGACGATAAGCCGATGAGGAGGTAGTCCGGAAAAGGGTCAAAAATGCAGAGACAGCTTTGGGTTTGAACCCACATTCCTGTATGGACTCTGACCTGGGAAAAGGGACTTGGTGCCTCCGAGCCAGTTTTCACAGCTGAAAACCAGAACACCAGTAAAGATTAGGTGGTCCCTGAGCTCCGGGCGTCACCCTACCCAAGGCGGACCGGCTGCACCCAGACTCCCTTGGAGAAACACCTTGAACCAAGAAAAGCCCTTCTCCAGTAGGGATGCCAGGCCCCTGACAAGCAAGTTAGGAGAGGGCTTGGCTGGGGGCTTTGGGGCAGTGCCCCCCAAGGGCCAGCTGCCCCTTCTACTGTGGGACAAGGACAGGACCACGCAACACTCTCAAATCCAAACCCAAGCGTGAACTCAGCCTCACCTGCACCCTCCAATGCTTTAGCACAAGAAGAGCTATCATTGTCCTTGACCTTCAACACCAGCTTTGGTTGGAACAAGCGGAAGGACTCCAGCAGCAGTAACCCCGAGAGCCGGGGCTATTGGGTCACACAGATGAATTTCCAGAACGTTTAAGCCAACAGACTCCCGTGTGTCTCCCAGAGCAGGTAGGACCTCCTGACCTGAGCTGAGGCCAGAGAGGTTCGTGAGTGCCCACACGAGACCCAAGCCCCCAGCCCTGGTCGACAGCCTGCCCCCCACTGAAGGGCCCAGGGTGAGGCAGGGGAGCTGGGCACGGGCCAGGAGGCTGGGGAGAGAAGGACCGCGGTCTTCCCAGTGAGGGGCCATGGTCATCACCAGCCTGCCTCCCTGAAGAGCCCTCAAATCATGAGACTTGCTGGTTGTCCTGGACATTTGGGGACTGGGCTCAGGGTCCACCCAGCGGCGGCCGGTGGGGCTTCCTGACAAGGCAATGATCTCATTTATTTTTACATTTCAGGGTTGCCCCCATCAAAGGGAAGGCTCGTTTTAACCAGTGGCCACTAAAAATAAATATTGAAACACCACATTTGTGTGGCTGATCCAGGCCGCACCGGGCCTCAGAGGCACGCCGTCGCCCTCGGCCGGCTGGGACAACGACACTCTCGTGCCCCCCAGCACCGGAGGGGCCGGGCCCAGCCTAGAAGGAGGACCAACTCTGTGATGTCCACACACATCCATATTTCCCGGCATCTGGGGAAAACTGACTGAGAGGAAAGAAGGTCAGAAGGAGACCAAGAGAGGAGACGTCTCTCCAGAGCATTCTTCCCCACACTGGAGTGTGGGCGGCCCTGCAAGAAACACCCCCACGGTCCACCACATCCTTGGTCCGCTCCAGCCGCGCAGGGCCCCACTGAGACACCAGACACCGGGGCCCTGGCCGCAGCCCAGGCCACAAACCACACACGGCAGGGGGTCCTGGGGGCAGGGCCGGCGGGGCCCTCCAGCTGGGAGAAGGCCAGCCCCGGAGAGAAGAAAGTCCTTACCCTGCCAGCAACCTTCTGCTGATTTCCAACGGTGGGACGTCCAAAGGCAGCTCTACTGTTAGGAGGCCTGGCGGTGGGGGCGGGAAGGCCCCGCGTCAGCAGCTGGAATGAGAGATGGAATGAGAGAGAGAGAGAGAGAAACAGAGACAGAGAAAAGAAAGACACACAAAGAAGAGAAAGACAGAGAGACACAGAGAGAGACCTCTAACTCTCAGACAGGATAAGGGCAGCTAGAAAGAGAGCACAGTGAGGTGGTGTAGCTCCCTCCTGAACTCCTGGGCTCCCGAGCTGCCCTCCTGCTGGACGGGCTCCCCAACTTGCGTGTGAGCAGAGCTCCCCGCTTCCGAGGCCCGGCTCCCCTCCCCTCGGCTGACCATGCTCTGGAGGCATCCAGGGCTACCTTCTCTCCAAATGAAGTTGGACCTAGAGTCACACAGGGGATGCAAAGAAGCTACTGCTCCCCAGGTTCCTATAACCTTGGGCCACGCTATGAAATAAGGTTTTCGGTAAGTCCGTGACTATGTTGTGACTACTACGAATGATTTCCACTGTATTTGTGTGGGTTAAAGCCCTATCAGTTTGTTCATACACTGAGACTATGAGCAATGCTTGCACATCTTATTTTGTCTGAACGCTCTTTCTTTTTCCTCCCTCCCTTCCTCCCTCCCTCTCTCCCTCCTTCCTTCCTTCTTTTTTTTTTTAAGATTTTATTTATCTATTTGATGGAGAGAGAGACAGCGAGAGAGGGAACACAAGCAGGGGGAGCAGGAGAGGGAGAAGCAGACCTCCCGCAGAGCAGGGAGCTGGATGCGGGGCTCGATCCCAGGACCCCGGGACCATGACCTGAGCCGAAGGCAGATGCTCAACAACTGAGCCACACAGGCGCCCCAACTTTTTTTAATATACTGAAAGGCTCCAAAAGCAAGAGTGAGCAGGACTTGCCTCCACCCGAGGTCACCTGGAGGCTAGTGTGGGTCTATAAGTGCCCCACCCCCCGCTGAGAATATGACAGGCCCCAGGACCTAGGGCGGCCCCAGGGAAAGCCCTATACCCCTAAATGCTAAGACCTTTGAGCCCTCTTGTCCCTTTGAAGTCACTGGAATCAGGGACCCTGAAAGGCAGGGGAGCCTGGGGAGCCAGCTGGCTATGGCACGTGAGAGGTCCACCTAGCTGGGGCTGAGCCGCCAGGAAGAAAGGGGATCCAAAGCCGGTGCTCAGCCCACCTGAATGGACTGGTCCAGGTTCCCAAAGCAGAGCCCGCTTTGGGGAGCAGGAGTTGGACACTAAGGGAAATGTGACATTCCTTTTTTTTTTTCTTTAAGATTTTATTTATTTATTTACCAGAGAGAGAGAGAAATAGAGAGCAAGCACAAGGAGGGGGAGGGGCAGAGGGAGAAGCAGGCTCCCTGGGACTCAATCCCAGGACCCCAGGATCATGACCTGAGCCAAAGGCAGACGCTTAACTGACTGAGCCACCCAGGCACACCGCCCCCCCGCCCCCCGAATGTGGCATTCCTGTTGCTTGTCCCTGGCCCTGATCTAGCTGGATGTTATTACTGAAGGCATTTTTTTTTCTGTCTTCATTCACCCTCTGGAAACATCTTGAGAGAATTGCAGTGATAGGCAATCGAACATCTCTCTCATCCCATAATAAAACATGCTTACATATTTTATCCCATTTGATGTTCACAACAGACCCACTTTTCACACCAAACGCTTTCCTGCCACAGGACATTTGCACATGCTCTTCCTCCTGCTTTAAATACTCTTCCCCATGCTGTATTCCCTTCATTCGGGCCTCGATCAAATGTTCCTTCTCTGAAAAGCCTTACTCTACACCCATGTGTAATCCATATGTAATCCACAATTTCCTTGTTCTTAGAAGATACACACTGGTATGGTTAGAGATTGTTGTGAATTAAAAATGGTTACAGATTCTTTGAAGGTTCTTTGCAGCTTCTATCAAAAGGCACAGTCTATTTCCACACCCTTCTAATAGATGCCAACTTGTAAACTTGCTTTGAGTAGTAGACCGTGGCACAAGTGAAGCAATGTGACTCCAAGCAAGAACTTAAAGGACCTTGCTGCTTCCACTCTCATTCCTTTGGAACTCCTTATGAGGAAGGCTGAGCCCGCCTGCTGCAGAGGGCATGTGGAGGAGAACTAAGGCACCAAGCCAACAGCCCAACCAACTACCGGGTTGTGAATGGGGCCACCTGTTGACCCGTTTAGGAAGAATTTATAACTGAAACAAGAGTGAAGAGTTAACGTCTGCAACTTGCATTTTTCAAAATAAGAAGAGGGGGACCAACAGAAATAAAGCATCAAAGAGCTACATCTAGGGTCAGTGTCTTTTTCACCAAGGGAGCCAACACAGATCGATGAGGGAAGGAAAAGTCTTCAAAAAATAATTTTGGGACAACTGTATATGCACCAGCAAAGAAATGAAATTGGACCCTTAACTCACACCAAATAAAAAAATTAGCTCAAAATGGATCTAAAACCCAAACGTGAGAACTAAAGCTAAAATACTCTTGGAAGCAAACATAGACATAAATCTTGATCTTGTAATAGGCAAGAGTTTCTTAGATATGATACCACAAGCAACAAAATAAAAAAAATAAATCAATTGGACATCATTAAAATTAAATATTTTTGTGTTTTAAAGCACACCGTCAAGAAAGTGGAAAAGACAACCCAAAGAAAGGGAAAAATATTTGCAAATTATATGCCTGATAAGGGGCTTGTTTCTGGAATACATAAAGAATTCTAAAAAGTCAGTAATCAGACCAATAATCTGATTTTAAAATGGCAAAGAATTTGGATAGACATTTCTCCAAAGGAGACATACAAATGGATAATGAGTATTTGTACAAAAACATGTACAAAATGATTCTTGACATGATTAATTATTAGGGAAATGCAATCAAAACCATAATGAGATTCCACATTAGAATTACTATAATTTTTTTTTAGAATTATTTTAATTTAAAAAAGGCAGGGATGCCTGGCTGGCTCAGTTGGTGGAGCGTGAGACTCTTGATCTTGGGATCATACGTTCAAGCCCCATGTTGGGTATAGAGATTACCTAAAAATAAAATCTTTAGTAAATAAATAAATAAAATGTAAAAGGTAAATAATAAGTGTTTGCAAGGTATAGAGAAAGTGGAACACTTACATTGCTAATGGGAATGGGAAATGATGTAGCCACCTCGGAAAACAGTTTGGTGATTCCTCAAAAAGTTAAACATAGAGTTATTATACGAGCCAGCAATTCCACTCTTAGGTATATGCCCCAAAGAAATGAAAACATGTCCCCACAAAACCCTGTACATGGATCTTCATAGCAGCATTACTCATAATAGCCAAAAAGTAGGAATAACTCAAACATCCATCAACTAATGAATGGATAAACAAATATGGCATATCCATAAATGGAAAATTATTCAGCCATAAAAAGGAAGGAAATGTTGCATGCTACAACATAGATGGATCTTGAAAATATGCTAAGTTAAAAAGCCAGACACAAAAAGTCATATATTACATTATTCCATCTATATTAAATGCCCAGAATAGGCAAATCCATAGAGACACAGATTAGTAGTTGTCAGGGACTTGGGAGGGGAGGAATGAGGAGTGACTGCTAATAAATGGGGTTTATTTTTCAGGTAACGAAAATGTTCTAGGGGTGTCTGGGTGGCTCAGTTGGTTGAGCATCCAACTCTTGATTTCGGCTCAGGTCATGATCTCAGGGTCGTGAGACAGAGCCCCACATTGGGCTCCACAGTCAGCACGGAGTCTGAGATTCTCTCTCTCCCTCTGCCTCTGCTCTTCCCCCTGCTTACGCACTCTTTCTCTCTCTCAAAATAAA
>NW_027400210.1:0-5941 GCF_003265705.2 Callorhinus ursinus
ATCTATTGAGAGGATCATATGGTTCTTGTTCTTTCTTTTGTTAATGTATTGTATCACGTGGATTGATTTGCGGATGTTGAAGCAACCTTGCAGCCCAGGGATAAATCCCATTTGGTCATGGGGAATCATCCTTTTAATGTACTGTTGGATCCTATTGGCTAGTATTTTGGTGAGAATTTTTGCATCCATGTTCACTGAGGATATTGGTCTGCCATTCTCCTTTTTGATGGGGTCTTTGTCTGGTTTTGGGATCAAGGTAATGGTGGCCTCATAAAATGAGTTTGGCAGTTTTCCTTCCATTTCTTTTTTTGGAACAGTTTCAGGAGAATAGGTATTAATTCTTCTTTAAATGTTTGATAGAATTCCCCTGGGAAGCCATCTGGCCCTGGGCTTTTGTTTGTTGGGAGATTTTTGATGACTGCTTCAATTTCCTTAGTGGTTATAGGTCTGTTCAGGTTTTCTATTTCTTCCTGGTTCAATTTTGGTAGTTGATACATTTCTAGGAATGCATCCATTCCTTCCAGATTGTCTAATTTGCTGGCATAGAGTTGCTCATAATATGTTCTTATAATTGTTTGTATTTCTTTGGTGTTGGTTGTGATCTCTCCTCTTTCATTCATGATTTTGTTGTTTTGGGTCATTTCTCTTTTCTTTTTGATCAGTCTGGCCAGGAGTTTATCAATCTTGTTAATTCTTTCAAAGAACGAGCTCCTAGTTTCGTTGATGTGTTCTACTGTTCTTTTGGTTTCTATTTCATTGATTTCTGCTCTGATCTTTATGATTTCTCTTCTCCTGCTGGGTTTAGGCTTTATTTGCTGTTCTTTCTCCAGCTCCTTTAGGTGTAGGGTTAGGTTGTGTATTTGAGACCTTTCTTGTTTCTTGAGAAAGGCTTGTATTGCTATATACTTTCCTCTCAGGACTGCCTTTGCTGTATCCCAAAGATTTTGAACAGTTGTGTTTTCATTTTCATTGGTTTCCATG
Organism: Callorhinus ursinus; assembly: GCF_003265705.2. Taxonomy (NCBI): domain Eukaryota; kingdom Metazoa; phylum Chordata; class Mammalia; order Carnivora; family Otariidae; genus Callorhinus; species Callorhinus ursinus. Next base: position 982 of record NW_027400210.1, read on the forward strand.
AATTTTTTAAATTCTTCTTTAATTTCCTGGTTGACCCATTCATTCTTTAGTAGGATGCTCTTTAGTCTCCATGTATTTGAGTTCTTTCCGACTTTCCTCTTGTGATTGAGTTCTAGTTTCAAAGCATTGTTGTCTGAAAACATGCAGGGAATAATCCCAATCTTTTGATGCCGGTTGAGACCTGATTTGTGACCTAGGATGTGATCAATTCTGGAGAATGTTCCACGGGCACTAGAGAAGAATGTGTATTCCGTTGCTTTGGGATGGAATGTTCTGAATATGTCTGTGAAGTCCATTTGGTCCTTTGTGTCATTTAAAGTCTTTATTTCCTTGTTGATCTTTTGCTTAGATGATCTGTCCATTTCAGTTAGGGGGATGTTAAAGTCCCCCACTATTATTGTATTGTTGTCAATGTGTTTCTTTGCTTTTGTTATTAATTTATTATAAAATTGGCTGCTCCCATGTTAGGGGCATAGATATTTACAATTGTTAGATCTTCTTGTTGGATAGACCCTTTAAGTAGGATATAGTGTCCTTCTTCATCTCTTATTACAGTCTTTGTTTTAAAATCTAATTTGTCTGATATAAGGATTGCCATCCCAGCTTTTTTTGGTTTACATTGGCATGGTAAATCGTTTTCCACCCCCTCACTTTCAATGTGGGGGTGACTTTGGGTCTAAAATGAGTCTCTTACAGACAGCATATCGATGGATCTTGTTTTTTAATCCAATCTGATAGCCTGTGTCTTTTGATTGGGGCATTTAGCCCATTTACATTCAGGGTAACTATTGAAAGATATGAATTTAGTGCCATTGTATTGCCTGTAAAGTGACTGTTACTGTATATTGTCTGTGTTCCTTTCTGATCTATGCTGCTTTTAGGCTCTCTCTTTGCTTAGAGGATCCCTTTCAATATTTCTTGGAGGGCTGGTTTCGTGTTTGCAAATTCCTTTAGTTCTTGTTTGTCCTGGAAGCTTTTTATCTCTCCTTCTATTTTCAATGACAGCCTAGCTGGATGTAGTATTCTTGGCTGCATGTTTTTCTCATTAAGTGCAATGAAGATATCATGCCAGTCCTTTCTGGCCTGCTCGGTCTCTGTGGATAGGTCTGTTGCCAATCTCATGTTGCTACCATTGTAAGTTACATATCTCTTCTCCCGAGCTGCTTTCACGTTTTTCTGTTTGTCTCTGAGATTCGTAAGTTTTACTATTAGATGTCGGGGTGTTGACCTATTTTTATTGATTTTGAGAGGGGTTCTCTGTGCCTCCTCGATTTTGATGCCTGTTTCCTTCCCCACATTAGGGAAGTTCTCTGCTATTCTTTGCTCCAATATACCTTCTGCCGCTCTCTCTCTTTCTTCTTCTTCTGGGATCCCAATTATTCTAATGTTGTTTTGTCTTATCATATCGCTTATCTCTCGAATTCTTCCCTCGTGATCCTGTAGTTGTTTCTCTCTCTTTTTCTCAGCTTCTTTATTTTCCACCATTTGGTCTTCTATATCACTGATTCTCTCTTCTGCCTCATTTATCCTAGCAGTTAGTGCCCCCATTTTTGATTGAACCTCATTAATATCCTTTTTGATTTCGACTTGGTAAGATTTTAGTTCTTTTATTTCTCCAGAAAGGGTTTCTCTAATAACTTCCACATTTTTTTCAAGCCCAGCTAGTATCTTTAAAGTCATGATTCTGAACTCTAGGTCCGACATCGTACTAATGTCTGTATTGAGTAGGTCCCTGGCTCACGGTACTATCTCTTGTTCTTTTTGCTGAGGTGATTTTTTTTGTCTTGTCATTTTGTCCAGAGGAGACTAGATGAATGAGAGGACAAAATGCTAACAGGTTAGAACGTCCCCAGCAAATATACTCTATACAAATCAGAAAAGACCTGAAACCAGGGGAAAAGAAAGGGAAAGAAAGAAAAAAGAAAGAGGAAAAAAGAAAAAGATAAAAACAAACAAAAACAGAGCAGAACAAAAAAAAAAACAGAACATGATCAGGGTAGTGCATAGATCAGTGCCACACACTGGATTTTGGGCATATTTTGGTCTGTTAGAAAAAAGTGCCTCCTAAAATTTTAAAGGAAGAAAGACTTATATATATACAAAATAAGGGTTGATACAATGAAGCGATGGCAGATGACTGTAAAGATGAAAATTATAAAAGATTTTATAAAAGGAATTGATAACAAGTTGTTTGAAAAAAGAAAGAAGATTTAAAAAAAAAGGGGAGAGAATATGATCAGGCAGGAGACTAGAACGAAGCCATACACTAGTGATTTAGGGTATATTTTGATCTGTTACAAGAAACTGTATCTCAAAATTTTAAAGAGAGAACAACTTATATATATATGCCAAAAATAAGGGTAACTAGTATGAAGGGATAAAATATGACTCTAAACAGAAAAATAAAAAATGTTTTTTTTTTAAAGGGATTGATAAGATGCTGGTTGAAAAAGGGAAAAAGAAAAATTCAAAAAAAATTAATTTTGAAAAACTAATGAATCATGGTAAAAAAGCCATGAATTCTATGTGCAGTATTCCCCTAGCGCTGGAGTTCTCCCGTTCTCCTTGATCGGTAAACTTGGTATTGGCTTGCTGGCTGTTTGTGCTGATCTTCTGGGGGGAGGGGCCTGTTGCCGTGGTTCCCAAATGTTTTTGCCTAAGCGGAATTGCCCCGCCCTTGTGGGTCCGGGCTAAGGAAGCTGCTCCGGTTTGCTCTCAGGAGCTTTTGTTCCCTGCAAGCTCTCGGTACAGCCTTGGAGGACCAGGGCAGAAATGGTGGCCTCCCAATCGCCGCTGGGAGGAGCCGAGAACTCGGGGCCCCACTCCTCAGTGCGCCCCCAGAGAAAAGCAGTCACTCCTGTCTCCCTGGTCTCCAGCCACACTGCGTGCTCACCCGGCCTGTGACTGAGCGTTTCTATCTCTGGCTCCCTACCCCGTGTGGAGTCTCCAAACCCAGCAGATCCCTGTGGTGCGCTTCCGCGCCGCTCCTCCTGGGGGAGGGAGGGGAGTCTCCCCGGATCTGCTGCTTGTTGGGTCCCTGCTGGAGGAGCAGTGGCCCGACTGGGCCACAGAGCATAGTTTATGGCAACCCCGAGCTGAGAGCCCGCGCCTCGTCTCCGTGTCTGCAGCCGGCTTCCCCGCTCCGATACCTGGGAGCCCTGCTGCACTCAGGCACCCCCGGTCTTTCTTGACCCCAAGGGTCCTGAGACCACACTGTCCTGCGAGAGTTTCACCTCCAGCTTAGCCACTGGAGCAACGTCTCTCATCAGAGCCGACTTCTAAAAGTTCCGATTTTGTGCTCCGCGGCTCTATCACTTGCCAGAAGCGGCCTACGGAGGCCCCCTCCCCCGCCGTCTATCCTCCCGAATATCGCCTCGGATTCACTTCTCCGCACGTCCTACCTTCCAATAAGTGGTCGCTTCTCTGTTCAGAGAGTTGTTGCTACTCCCTTCTTCGGTCTCCTGTTGAGTTCGTAGGTGTTGAGAATGGTTTGATCCCTATTCAGCTGAATTCCTGAGACCAGACGAAATCCAGGTCTCCTACTCCTCTGCCATCTTGCTCCACCCCCCAATTTCCTGTGTATTCTTGCCTATGAAATTTATCATGGTATTTCACACATGCTTATGTCATCCTTAGTGTTCTCCAGTTATTTTATATCCATGTAAATTTTTCCCAACAAGCTCTAAGTAGTTCATTAGAGATAATTTAAGGTAGCAGTAAATCCTAACTGATTTGAATTGAAATGAGCTGTAGTTCAGTTCTTTCTGAGGAAGAGCAGTCCTGTGAGGTGAGAGCCCTATAAGTACAATAGGATACTCCTCCTTCTCCCTGTGGATGATAAAAGCATTGAGATCATAGATTTTCAGTTGCCCAAATGTTGGTTAATAACTTTGAGTATATGGGATAAAGCTTAGTTATGGACTCTATGTAAGTGGGTTTACAAGATAAAATGTGCAATTACACAAGGATTAAATGAACTTCTTTTATTGTTTTATGTTTATTGTTCAGTATTGTTCAGTGTTATGAGCACACTCACTATATTGTCTAGCTTCTGCCTAAATGCTTCTGATAAAAGGGAACTCATTATCCTTGAAGACAGCCTGTTCCATTTTGGACAGCTCATTTTGTTGTAGGATAAAAGCATCATTGGGCCTATTTCCAAGGGTTGTAAGAACAAGATGACCTCCGCGGATGTGTGGAGACTGGAGTTTAGATCAGGGATTAATAATCAAGTTCTAGGAAGAGTGATGCAGATGTTAATGAGTTATCCCTGAAGCTATTGAAAGCTGACTCTGATGCCATTTGGGTATCATTACAGGCCTAGAAGGCCAAAAGAAATCTCCCATTCAGACCTCACTGCATAATAATATACGGTGTTCTGGGTTCACTTGTTTGTCAGATTATGCTAACAAAGGACAGCTATGGGGATCATTAAAGATGATAAAAAACAGATTTTGAAAGAAATATTTTAGAAACTGTAGTTATTTAGTCTTGGCCAAGGAGAGATTGAAGGAAGGCAACGGTGTTGTTTGGTTATAGGTTGATAATCCCTTAACTACATGCTCCCCCCAAACCACTGAAAAACAAGTATTTCATAACTCATTTTGTAGTTATATAAAAGGACCTAATGTGAGATGACACTAATGTAATCTCTATACCACTTACAGTGAATATTCATGTTTTGCTACAGAAATACTTGTATGTTTCATCATGGAATACTGCTCCAGACCTTGTTGGGGGCATTGGGTAATAGAGAATATATGCATCATATTATCTTTCTCAAGTTTGAAAACGTGTGAAATTTGGTATACATCTGTTTTCTAGGCTTATGTCTTGTAGTTGATCATTTCCATATTTAGCTTTTTTTTTAAAAAAGATTTTATTTGGGAGCAAGATGGCGGAGGAGTAGGAGACCTAGATTTCGTCTGGTCTCAGGAATTCAGCTGAATAGGGATCAAAC
>NW_027400211.1:0-5940 GCF_003265705.2 Callorhinus ursinus
TTTTGTTATCTTGATCATGTATGACATACATAAGTGGTGGTGGGAGAGACTATTGCAGCCAGTGGACTTGGTACATTCTCACGTTGTCTTTTCACAATTAACTAGTATTTGCCCCTTAGGGTGTTTTGTGCTTTCATATTATCAAGAGTAATAAGGATGATAAAATAGCCATGTTCAGCATTGTAATTGCAAACAGGTCTTGGTAAAATTATACATAACTGGTCTTGGGGGAACATCCTCGAAAAGAAGCATGGCTGTGTAGGTGTGAAGAGTAATACAGAGTAATATATGAATTCACAATAGGAAGAAGTCTTCTTATAGAGCAGACTCTAGAGTGTAACTGAGTCCCTATTACCTTAGAAGCGTTGTGATAAGAATCTCCCAAAAGGCGTTAACCCTTTGGAATGAGATGGGGTAGGGTAGACATCATTGGGTGGCTAAAATCACATATTGCCTGAAGTCAGTGGTTTACCACATGTGATCACATCCAGAAAAACTTTAAATAAAGTTGTTTCTGGGAAATCATTGGTATCTTGAATGGCTGGCGTCTCAGACTGCCCGATTTTTTTCCTGAACTGTTTAATGGTCATACTAAGGGAAGAAAAGCTGGGGGAGCAAGTGCTCTTCCTTAGCATATTTTCCAAAAGATGAACATTTTGGAAAAATTTAAAAGTCAGTATATTTTAAAAGATGATACATTTACATGACAATTGTAAGACTATTTTGGAAAGATGTTAGAGGAAGCAGTATAAGAGCAAGATATGAAACACAAAGCCACCGTGCCCCTGCCATCCCAGACCCCTATCTAGTCCCCCCTGCTGTATATTTATTTAATAATTAGATTAGACCCTGTACTTTGTTTTCCATTTCAAAAATCACAGAATTGCCTACCTCTGTTATTTGTGAGCTTCTAATTATGCTGACCTATCGTTGTTAAGATACCAATATATCGTTGTTTTTATTTTAAAAGAAGTCCATATGTATGAAACATCCCAATAATACAAAGTCTCCTGATTCTTGGTAGTAATTAAGGATAAGTAAAGGTTTAAGATGGTTGTTGCTGTCGTTACTTTTGACAAGGTCATTTTGACATAGCCAGATACAAATGGCTATGAAAGTTTGTCCTATTTCATATCTATTAGCCACAGTATAATTAGCTTTTTGCATGACGTGTCTCTTTGCCTATTATTGTAACAATTAAATTAGATCATATATTCTAAGCACTTGGCAGAGTATTTGGCTATGTAGGGAAAAATCCAGTTCTTCCCTACTGTGATTCTTTCCTTTGGGTCTTGTTTCCTACTCACACAAAACACTTCAGTTCTAGTCACCAAATGTGTCGAGGTTTTTCCTCACACCAAGCAATCTTCTGTAACACCACTTACATGTCCTATAATTTTATTCAATTAGGACACTATCTACCTGGAGATAGTATCAGATTCCATAGGTTAGGGGCTCAGACCTACTAGACTGACCATCCCCCCAACACACTCACACACTTCAGATACCAGTTGCAAGCCCCGGTTTTACCCATACTTCTGACCAGCTGGCCCTAGATCGGGGATTCCAACAACCCCTCCTTTGGGTTTGACTACTTTGCTGGAGTGGCCCACAGAACTCAGGAACACTTACTTATATTTACCAGCTTATTAAAGACTACGATAAAGAGTGCAGATGAACAGTCAGATAAGAGATACGTAGGGTAAGTCTGGGGGCTTCCAAGTGCAGGAGCTTCTATCCTCCTGGACTTGGGGTGAGTCACCCTCCCACTATGCATGTGTTCACCAGCCTGAAAGCTCTCTGAAATCCCTACTATTGGGATTTTATGGAGCTTCCTCACGTAAGTATGATCAATTTCTTGCCCCTCTCCCTGCTCTGGAGGGTGAGGAGGTGGGGCTGAATCGGCAAGCTTCTAACCATGGCTTGGTCTTTCTGGTGACCAGCCCCCATCCAGGAGTCCTCTCATTAATGTAATGAGTCACCTGATTAGAACAAAAGATGCTCCTAGCGCTCTCATCACTTAGGAATTTATAAGGGTCTTAGGATCTCTGTGTCAGGGACGGGGTCAAAGACAAATAATAGAACAAGAGATGCTCCTAGTGTTCTTATCCCTTAGAAAATCACAAGGGTTTTAGGAGCTTTGTGCCAGAAGCTAGGCATAGAGAAAATATTAAATAATTGGGAACTTCCAGTTATTTACATACATTGATTTGTGAGGCGGACTGAATTCAAGGTTTAAAAGATGTTGAGATAAATTTTCAAGGTCACACAGCTAGAGCATGCTGGAGCTGGCCTGTGATCAATGTCTTTATACCAAAGCCCTCTTTCTTTTGTTTTGCATGGTCCTTGTAGTAGACAGATCAAGAGGTTCAGAATTCAAAAACAATGGGGAGAAAGCAATCACAGTGTGAAAAAGATAACCTACATTAGTATTCACCTGTTAGATTGTAGTTTAGGTTCGAGAGGAGATCAGGAAGGAATATAGAGTTAGAAAATTAAATCTAGGGGCACCTGGGTGGCTCAGTCTGGTGAGCTTCTGCCTTAGGCTCAGGTCATGATCCCAGGGTCTTGAGATCGACCCCAGCATCCGGCTCCCTGCTCAGCGGGGAGCCTGCTTCTCCCTCTGTCTGCCGCTCCCCCTGGTCATGCTCTCTCTCTGACAAATAAATAAATAAAATCTTAAAAAAAAGAAAAAATACTAAATCTAAAGACATCCAAAGATCCTTGCCCTCTAGCCCTCTGTAACTCCTTAGCTTGCTATGTTAGGGAATACCACAGAGGTAAAATGACACACAAACATCACTTATACAAATTATGATGGGAATCAGATACATAGTTCTTCTATTCAAGTATTGCTCCCCTAAGGAAATAATTTATGGAGTAACAGGATTGTTTTTCTCAAAAATGGGTAGTTCTCTGTGATTCAGTTATTCATTCAAATATTTCAAATAGTACCTATGGTAGGTACTGTGGTGCCAAGGACTCACCTCAAGTAGCTTATATTCTGGCAAAGGAAGTGATACATTCTATTAAGAAAAATAAAGCAAGGTAAAGGCATACATGTTGGGATGGGAAGGTAGGGTTGCATAAATAATGTGGTCAAAGAAGGCCTGTGCAACATGAATTTGAGCAGGAACCTGAGTGACAATAAAGAGCCAGCCATGAGAAGATCTGAAGAAAGTGTTTCCGATAGAGGGAAGAGTAGATGTAAAGGTGCTAGGGTAGAAAGGCTTAGCAGATTAGAGCAAGGAGTCCACAAAGTTTTCTGTAAGGAGCCAGGTAGTATTTTAGGCTTTGTAGGCCCTATGTCTCTGTTAACAACTATTCAACTCTGCTGTCATGTTAAAGCAGCCACAGACATTATGTAAACAAATGAGCATGGGTGTGTTATAATGAAACTTTATTTATAAACACAGGAAGAGGCTTGACATCAAAAGCATAAAGCATAAAAAAAAAATGGATAATTTCGGCCTGACCAAAATTAAAAGCTTCTGTTCTGCAAAACACCCAGTGAAGATGGTAAAGAGACAGGCTACAGAGAAAATATTTGCAAACCACATATTGACAAAAAGCCCTCTCAAAACTCAACAGTAACTATAGTCAAAACAGAGTGGTATTAGCATAACATTAGACATAGCTGAATAAAATAGAATTGAGAGTCCTGAAGGAAACTCCCATATGCCTCTGTTCAACTTTCAACAAGGATGCCAGGAGCATTCAGTGAGGAAAGAATAGGCTTTTCAACAAATGGTGCAGGGACAACTGGATAGCCACGTGCCAAAGAGTGAAGTTAGACCCTTACCTCACACCATTTATAAAAATTAACTCAAAATGGATCACACACCTAAATGTAAGATCTGAAACCATAAAACTTTTTTTTAAAGATTTATTTATTTATTTGAGAGAGAGAGAGAGGTGAGCAAGGAGCAGAGGGAGAGGGAGGGGGGGAGTCCTTAAGCAGATTCCCCACTGAGCACAGATCCCCGGACCCTGAGATCAAGAGTGACACCTGGACCTGAGCCGAAATCAAGAGTTGGCCGCTCCATGGACTTAGCCACCCAGGCACCCCTAAAACCATAAAATTTTTAGAAGAAAACTTAAATGTAAACCTTTGTGATCTTCCATTAGGCTACGGTTTCTTAGATAAGGTAGCAAAATCATGAATAACAAATGAAAAAGTAGATATATTGGATATAATCAAGGTTAAACACTTGTGCTTCAAAGGACACCATCAAGAAAGTGAAAAGACAACCCTCAGAATGGGAGATAATATTTGCAAATCATGTGTACGGTAAAGGGACTTGTATCTAGAATATACAAAAACTAATTACAATTCAATAATAAAAAGACAAATAATGCAATTAAAAAATGGCCAATGATCTGTGTGGACATTTCTCAGAAGATAAAGAACTAATAAGCACATGAAAAGATGCTCAATATCACTAGCCCTTAGGGAAACGCAAATCACATGCACAGTGAGATATTATTTCACGCTCACCAGTTGTCTATAATTGAAAATACGGACACTGAAAAGTGTTGGCAAGGATGAAGAAATTGAAACCCTTTATACATTGCTGGTAGGAATATAAAATGGTATAGCTGCTTTGGAAAATAGGCTAGCAGTTCCTCAAAACATTAAACGTAGAATGACCATATGCCTCAGCAATGCCGCTCCTAGCTATATACCCAAGAGAATTGAAAATGTATGTTTACACAAAAACTTAAACTTGAGTGTTCATAGTAGCATTATTCACGATAGTGGAAACAACCCAAATGTCCATCAATTGATGATTGGATAAATAAAATATGGTATATCCGTACAATGGAATATTATTTAATAATAAAAGGAAACAGAGTGCTGATACATGCTACAATATGGATGAACCTTGAAAACATTGTACTGAGTTTATGAAGCCAGTGAAAAAGTCCACATATTGTATAATTCCATTTATATGAAACGTCTAGAATACACAAATCTATGAAGGCAAAAACAACTCTGAATATACTAGAAACCACTGAATTGTACACTTTGTTGGTAAATTATATAATATGTGAGTTTTATGTCAATAAAACTTATTTAAAAAGCCTCAACCGTTTTTTAAAGAATGAGCAAAAGGGGTACCTGGCTGGCTCCGTTGATAGAGCATGAAACTCTTGATCTCAGGGTTGTGAGTTCGAGCCCCATGTTGGGTGCATAGAGATTACTTAAAAAAAAAAAAAAGGGATAGACTATTGCTACATACAACAACTTGGATGGATCTGAAGGGAATTATACTGAGTGAAAAGAGGCAATTTGAAAAGGTTATATATGATATTTTCTTGTTGTGGACTGAATGTTTGTATCCCCCCCCCCAGATTCATTATGTTGAAATCTAATCCCCAGTGTGATGGCACTTGGAGGTGGGGTCTATGAGAGGCTATTAGGTTATAAGGGTGGAGCCCTCATGAATGGGATTTGTGCCTTTGTAAGAACAGGCCAGAGAGCTACTTTGTGTGCTTTCTGTCTGCCATGTGAGGCTACAATGAGAAGGCGACTATCTGTAAACGAGGAAGAAGACCTTCACCAGAACCCAACCATGCTGGCACCCTAATCTTAGACTTCCAGCCTTCAGAACTGAGAAATAAATTGTTGTTTAAGGCACCCGGTCTATGGTACTCTGTTATAGCAGCCCAAACTAAAATAGGTCCCATTTATATAACATTTTTTAAATGATAAAAATATAGGGCGCCTGGGTGGCTCAGATGGTTAAGCGTCTGCCTTCGGCTCAGGTCATGATCCCAGGGTCCTGGGATCGAGTCCCGCATCGGGCTCCCTGCTCCTTGGGGAGCCTGTTTCTCCCTCTGCCTCTGTCTCTCTCTCTCTGTGTCTCTCATGAATAAATAACTAAAATCTTTTAAAAAAATAAATGATAAAAATATGGAGGTGGAGGACAGACTAAT
>NW_027400212.1:0-5939 GCF_003265705.2 Callorhinus ursinus
ATTGACATTTTCGAGTTGCTGGTTTCTCCAGTATCCACTCTGACATATAAGAAGCAAAAACAAAATAAAACAAAACAAAAACCAGGAAACTCAACAGCGTTTTGTTCCTAACACCCCAAGATCTCTGGTTGGTCTTCCTTCTCTCCACCTTTTTGAGTTCTTATATTTGTTATAAAAAATACAATGTAATGTTCAAGGATTTTTAGTTGTATTTAGTGAGAAACATAGGGAAAACTACATCTACTCCATCTTCCCAGAAGCTCAAGTCAGGAAAATAATTGTAAATAGAAAGAAAGAAAAAACAAAAGAACAACAAAAAAGAAGATTAGAATGGTGTTTTCTTCTTTTCTTTTCTTCTCAGAGATCTGTGCTGCTGAGAATCAGTTTCAAGGTACCTAATAAAGAGTCACTTTCTCTCTCTTCCCTCCTCTGCCCAAACAGAAGTTCAAGCTGAAAATATGTGGCAAGGAGCACAAGAAAATGATATGATGTCTATCAATAAATGTTCCTCATTCTCCAGCCCAGTAAATGTCACATTTGGTTATGAAATTGAATTTTGCAAAGTAACATTTTAAAAATATTCCTCCGACTTAGTATCTTTTATAACTATTGACACAGATAATAGATTGAAGAATCAAATCCCATGTCCCCTATACTCTTTCTCAGGTGCATAAGTAACAGGCTGACCTCCTCCTGAGTGATTCCAGTAACTGGGATTCTCAGTTGCCCTTTTGGCTTCACTGTAAAACAGTTGAGAGAACAAGCATCCATACCACTTCCCTGGATGCTGACAGTGCCCAAGACTGGCCTGGCCTGGCAAGGAGCCATATGATTGGGGGATATCCACATGGGTTTTATCCAATATTGGGCAGCTTAGTCTTAAATTACACAATTGGATTAATCTCCTAATAACCCTCCCCAAATCTCTGCATTTTCACAGCCTCACAAGGTTGAGCCATGAATGAATGAATGATTGTTTAAATGAATCCCTTCCTTTTCATTACAATCCAGCCAGTTCTTGAGGGGAAAAATAACAAATAGTCTCATGCAGCACCGTATAGCACAGCCCCAGAGGAGGAAGTTGGCTCGTTCCTGCCAGTGAAAACTATAGGAAGACATTAAAAGTCAAGAAAGTCTTGGGCACTGAGCAATTGCTTTCTCTGAATAACCAAGAGCCAGCCACAGTACCTTTGCACATAGGCTCTTTAATACAACGTCGCATCATTAGACAAACATAAGGTATTCTTATGTCTTATGTCCTATGTCAGTCCCACCATTTGACTTGAATGACTCTTTAAGACAAGGTCAACCTGCAAGGTCAAGTGGTTATTTTCTAAATATCCCTTATATGTAGCTAACCAGTTACTAGTATTTCACTGGCCTGTCGCAACCATACTTCTACTTCACCTCTACCACTACCTCTTCCACCCCTATCTGATCAAATAAATGAAATTACTTCATACAAACAAAAACAGAAAGAATCATAGATTTTTTTCTCCTTGAATAATGACCACATCTCTGAAACAATTTTAGAAGGGCTCTTATAGGTCCTTCTGTTTCACCACTTTCTGGAGCAGAAATCCTTCTGGAATGCTCTGTATAAATGATCAGTCAGCAATCCATGTCCAGAAACTCATGACTACTCAAGGAAACCCTATTCATCCTACTCATACTTTAGTTTTCTCTGGGGATTTTGCTTTTTCTTCTTTGGAGACAAAGGGACCAATCCTTTTTCAGTTTCTTGCTGTTCCTGAAGTCAGGACTGTTGCCTCTGACATGTTCTGTTTTGGCAGTCATGGCTCCAGAAATGAGAGGTCTTATGACAGAAGTAATGCACAGATGCTGGGGTACAAAGCGTGGTCACTAGGAAAGGGAGAGCCAGAGACCATGTCAAGACAATGTCAAAAAAGTCTGAACTATTTGTCCACTAAGACAAATAGGAGTTAATTGTGTAGGCAGAGAAAGCAGGAAGAGGGATGAAGTAACACAATATGTACCTAAAGAGGCTCCTTCGGCTGGATCATAGTTTAGAAGTGAGATGGGTGGGAAATGGGCCTGGAGAGGTAGGTGGAAGCCAGGTATGGAAGCCGAGATCCTAACTTACCATAGAATGAAGCAGAGCTGGGAGTGCAGAGCAGCTACTGGAGACTTAGCATGCCCAGAACTTGGATCATGGACAAACCAGAAGAGTAAAGGGAAAAGAAAGGAAACAATATGGTATCTGCTCCCTTTCTGGTGAACAGAGAGGGCTTAGCAAGCCTTGTGCCTCAGATGAAGGTAGGTGAGAGAGACATTGGCCACTGTGAGGTTTAGGATTCCTGCAAGATAGCCCTGGACACAAAAATAGCTGCTGGGCCAGAAGGGAATCAACAGATTGAGTGACACGAGATGAACAGAGGAGTCCCTGCTGCTTCCAAAATTCAGCACTTTGCAGTTGAGTCCTGGGGAGGCTGGGGCCAAAGCCATGGCAGATGTGTTTTGGGAGCAGGGGTGCCTGCCTAGGAACAAGTCAGCTGATGGTGAACAGGCCTACTTTGCCTACTTCAGCTGCCTAGAAATCCTCCATGCCCTTCCGCAGCCTGGCTCAGTATCTTCTTTATTAAAAACTTGATTTTAAGACCTGAAACCATAAGACTTCTAGAAAACATAGGCAGTAAGCTCCTTGACATTGGTCTTAGCAATATTTTTTGAATCTGTCTCCAAAAGCAAGGGAAACAAAACAAAAATAAACAATGGGACTACATTAAACTAAAAAGCTTATGCACAGTGAAGGAAACCTTCAACAAAATGAAAAGGCAACCTACTGAATGGGAGAAGATATTTGCAAGTCACCTGTCTAATAAGAGGTTAATATCTAAAATATATTTAAAAACTTCTGTAACTCAATAACAAAAACCATCTGATTAAAAAATTAGCGGAGGATCTGAATAGACGTTTTTCCAAAGAAGACATACAGATGGCCAACACGCACAGGAAGCGGTAGTCATTATCACGAATCATCAGGGAAATGCAAATCAAAACCACAATGAGCTATCACTTCATGCCAATCAGAATGTCTAATCTCAATAAGACAAGAAATAACTAGTGTTGGTGAGAATGTGGAGAAAAGGGAACTCTTGTGCTCTGTTGTGGGAGTGCAAATTGGTGCAGCCACTATGGAAAACAGCATAGAGGTTCCTCAAAAAATAAAAATAGAACTACTATAAGATCCAGCAATTCCACTACTGGATACCTATTTGAAAAATCAAAAACTCTAATTTGAAAAGACATGTACACTCTTTTATTCACTGCAGCATTATTTTCAAAAGCCAAGATATGGAAACAATGTAAGTGCCTACTGATAAATGAATGAATAAAGAAAATGTGGTGTGTATATATATACACAATGGAATACTACTTAGTCATAAAAAAGAAAGTAATCTTATCATTTGCAAGAACATGGATGGGTCATCAGTGTATTATGCTAAACAAAATAAGTCAGATGCAGAAAGACAAATACTGCATGTGGAATCTGAAAAACAAAACTAACAAAACCCTGTCACATAGATACAGAGAATAGATTGGTGGTTGCAGGGGGTGGGGGTGGTTGGTAGGAATGAATTGGGTGAAAGGGATTAAGAAACAAAACTTCCACTTATAAAATAAATAAGTCATGGTTGTATACTATAGTTCATGGAGAATATAATCAATAACATTCTATTAATTTTTTAGGGTGATAGTTGGTAAGTGGACTTATTGTGATGACCACTTCACAATGTATACAAATGTCAAGTAACTACATGACTCAAATAAAAAAAAAGATGACATTGTCCTTCTTTATTTGAGGGAAATAACTTTGTGTTATTAATTAGTGCTAATAAAACGATATCAAGTATGTGTATATTCTAGTACTTTACCAGAGTATCATTAGAGCACTAACTACAATTATGATGATCTCTTCTTTGTATAGGATCCTAATTATTTCTAGAGCTAATTATTTAATATACATTTTAAAATGTATTCTCCCAAATGATTGCATTTTATTTTATCTCCCTGAACACTCAAACTACAACTAGAAAGAAAACCTTAATTCAACAAGGGTCTTGATGATTTTTCAACTTAACTACCAATTTCTCTTTAATTGATATTACCAAATTTAATAATTCTGAAAAAATCTAGAGTGAATCAATTCTCCTTTGATATTTAAAATGACATTTGAAAATAAAGAAACAATAAATGCCATCTCAATAAGCTATAACTCCAAAGTTGTTTACATCTAAACATCTCAGTTCCACAAACCTTGACATCCTATTACAATGAGTTAAAAGAAAAACAAACAAAAAAAACCCTTGGTTCAAAAGTGTCATTACTTAAATGCTCGTAAAAACATAGTAGCCTTAAATGCTAGCCTTTCCCCCTAGCTTCCTTCCCCTTGTTCTGATGCTCTCTAGTCTTTTTCCCTTATTAATTTGCATATTGCTTACATATCATTTGTAAGAGCTATTGAAAAGAGCTTCACCTTGCCTACTTGCCCATTTTGATAAAGAGGCTTTGTCTTATTTCCATGAAGATTCACATAATCAAGATTCAACCCTTCAAAAAAGCAACACTTTCTACCCCTTAAAATCAGTGAATGGGGTTAAGTTTCAATAAGAGCATATTATTTATTTTTAATTGCCAATAAATTTTTCTGTTGCTTATTAAACAGCTCTTCTGATGTCTTATTTTCTTTTATCCTATAAAGCAGATATAGTTTGTAAGATGGGGGAATTTGAGAGTGAATTAAAACATTTCTTTATATTCAAAGGAAATAGCTTATGTAAATCCTATATATTAAAAAAAGACCTGGGTCATAAAAGTTAATATACATTATTTACTGACATATAGGAAATACCAGCGTTAGGTGTCAAAATTATTTTTAAAAATATTATAAAAAGGTTCCAACTGCACAGGGATTAATTTTAAGTCTCCTTAACAAATCTTACTTGAAATGGGTAGACCAATTATTTTGGCTTATGCCATTCACTGCCATCAGGGCATAATGATACTTTGCTCAGCAATTAGCCACCCAGGAAGAAAGCAAGTCCTATTTTGAAAAATTAGCACCGAATATATGAACATAGAATCTACCAGAACTAAAGATCATTGATTGAGCAATTTTCTATACCTAGATCAATTACATTCCCATTTTTTTTAATTCATGAGAGAAATTGAGCTTTAGAACTCACAAATACATTATAAGTGATCTTTTTTACGGAATGACCTATATTCTTGTATGGCTTTATCTTCATAACTAATCTCTACTTCTCTTCTGCTGATAATACAGATGGAGCAAAGCCAAGGTACAGTTGTTTTAAGTCCTAACAGTACTCCATGTACCACTTCTCTCTACTTTAGGTAGCAACTCTTTTATAAATTAAATCATGGATAAACTTATCAATATCCATCAGAAATTGAAATGGAAGAAATAGTATAACATCTCATCTTTTGACCAGGTTTGGAATAGATTGCTTCTGCCATCAGTAGAGATCACAAAAAACAAAAACTGGAAGGTATAAACACACTATTTTAACCAAGTCCTGAGCGCTCTCCATGCATCATCTTTAGAAAGCAATGTCATGCCCACAGTTGGAAAGCCAAACAAAGAAAATCAGGATTCCTCTCGTTTACCTTCATAGAGAACAAACCAGAACCAGCTCAAGACTAAACTCACACACATAAGGGCATTCTCAAAAAAAGAAAAGCAGCCCAGTGTATTGTAAATGCACTCTCAGTATTTCCAACCAGTTGTCAAACTTTGAATGGGCTCTGCAATTCAAACTGTGCCTTGTAACACCTGGATGCTATTCATAAAAGCGATCTATTAGAAATGTGACTGCCACCTTCCTCTACTATTTTTCCTTATCAGTACTGGTGTGTGTGTGTGTGTGTGTGTGTGTGTGTGTGTGTGTGTGTGTGTG
>NW_027400213.1:0-5938 GCF_003265705.2 Callorhinus ursinus
TATTTATTTATTTATTTAAAGATTTTATTTATTCATTTGAGAGAGGGAGAATGAGAGCCAGAGAGCACGAGAGGGAAGAGGGTCAGAGGGAGAAGCAGACTCCCCGCTGAGCAGGGAGCCCGATGTGGGATTCGATCCCGGGACTCCAGGATCATGACCTGAGCTGAAGGCAGTTGCTTAACCAACTGAGTCACCCAGGAGCCCTGCATATTTATTTTTATCCTAACAATTAGCTGGGCAAAGAAGCAGACACAGGCATAATTTATTACTTTGTCAAGAATAAATAACATTGCTATAATACGAAAAAAAGCCCTTTACAGGTCAGATTACCATTAGTTGAATATAAAAAGAAAACATTATGTTGAGATGTTGCAAATAAACAGTTTGATTTTGCTTGAGGCTAGTTGTAGAACATTTTGGGACCCCAGAGCCAAGGAAAGGGTGTGAGGTCAGATGATAAGAGCTTTCGGTAGGGATTGCTGTCACTTAGGCTTCACACGGTACAAAGGCCTAAACTGTATGTACCAAATAACATTTCTATGTTGTTGGGGGTACTATGCGGGTTGCTACAGAAATATGCAATTTATTCAGAATTAGAATAGATTTAACAAAGACTTCATGAAAAAAACCCAATCCCGGTCCAGGGGAACTCAGCCCAGGAAGGCAGACCAACATGTTAACAGGCAATTCTAGTGGCTGGGTGTCTGTAGGACATGCACTGTGTCCTGGGTGTCATGGGTTCCCTGGTCAGTCTACAGTAGTCAGGGCTGACTATCCAGAGGAGGTAGCATTTGTGTTGAGAATCAAAGGAGAAGTAAGAATATGCTGGGACTCTTTGTGTTTGCTAGACAAAAGTTTTCTAGGTAAAGGGACCGGCACAGGCTAAGTCAGAAAGTGTGTGTGTTTTTGTGGTGCATGTGTGCAAATGTGAGTGTATGCACATGCACATGCACATGCACACATGGGGAGGCAGAGGAGATGGGGAGAGAGAAAATGGTTCCTTTGACAACTTAGGGGTAGTTTAGCTTTGTTGGAGGATAATATGTGTAATATTTTACCCTCAAAGTGGTTCCAGAAGGGATTGCTTGAGGCTTACAAAGATGCATCAACTGTAGTTACACTCAGTCACTGAGCACACAATTATCACACAGCTGCCGAAAGCAAGGTGCAGCTCTGGGGGCTAAGATACAGAAATGGATGAAATGCATGCCTTGCCTGCATAGGCCCACCATTCATAGGAAAGACAAACAATAAACAATGTAAGTTAGTAGAATCTGTGCAGTGCCAGAGAGTGGCAAGTGTTAAGAAAAACTGAGCAGGAAAGGATGGAAGGCGTGAGGGATGGTGGGGTTGCTACTTTGAAGCAGGTGTTCAGGAAAGGCCTACCTGGGTGACATTGACATCAAGAGCAGAAAGAAGGGATGCTGTTTTAGAGGGGAGGGGGGTGGGGAGATGGGTTAGCTTCGTGATGGGTATTAAGGAGGGCACATACTGCATGGAGCATTGGGTGTTATATGAAAACAATGAATCATGGAACACTACATCAAAAACTAATGATGTACTGTATGATAACTAACATAACATAAAATAAAATAAAATTAAAAAAAAAGAAGGGATGCTGTAAGCTAGACGCCCCAGGTTCCCTGTTCTTTGATGTGCAAATGAAATGATCTCCAACTCCTTGAGGCCTCTACTGCAGACCCTTCTCCCAGTGGTGCAAATAACCAGCTTCTCTATGTGTGACAGACACTAGGCAGAGAGGGGCAGTGGAGGGATTTTGCTTTGCCAGTTTACCTGGCTTCCAGTTGCTGTCTGAAGGCTCCTGCTTCTCTAGGTCTCATGTCCATGGCCTTCACAAGAGGGTGTCCTTCACATCACCATGATGCTGCCCATGCTGTCTGAATTCCTCAGCACAGAACATTACTGTCTGATTGGACATTCTGTGATAAAAACGGGGTCTGGACCTGTACAGAGTGCTGTAAATGTAGCTAGTGTGACTGAGGATCTAAATTGTAATCCAGCTTAAGTTTAATGACTTAAAAGGTAAATAGCCACAGGAAGCAGCGACCACTGTGTATGGAGAGTGAGGTCCAGAGTAACTCCTGGAAGGCATGGAACAGTGCTTTGGAGTGTTGGTCCAGGGTGAGGTTTGCAACTCCTTGTCTCGTTCCTGTCCAGGGCTCCCCACCAGGTAAGATATTCTAAGTGCCTAACTCACACGCATACATGCACGTGTATGCACATGTCCCTCTAGACAAACACTGAACTTCAGAGATCTTAGTCTATACTCCCAAGAATACAGGCTGCCATGTCCACAGTGGAGTTGACACTGAACATTCATTTGTTCCTTCTCTCTTCTACCTTCTCACTATGCTCACTAGGTCCTGCTGGAAAATGGGAACCTGTTTTATTAATGACCTGATATCTCTTAATGACCTTTCTGTTGGCCACAGCAAGGCTGGTGGGAGCTTTGAAGTATAGCTTTGGCTGCTTTTAGGGATGGGCTGGTGGGCTGTTTAAAAAATAACAGAATAGATTGTGTTAAAAAAGGAGCAAACAAGAAAGATAAAGGCCAGGAAAAACCAAGCCAGGAGTAGGACCCAAAATGCAAGCCATCGTGATGAACGCACTCTGTAGTTGTACCTCGGATATGACTTACAGTCTAGACGTCTCTGTGAGGAGGGGAACTAAGCAGGTGCACAGTATGAGGGGTGGGATGCAAAGTGGTTAAAAGCACAACCTTCACACTGAACCGTGTGCCCAGATCTTGGGTTCTATACCATTCTCCTCTATAAGGAGCCAGAACCACTTGTGGAAATGAGGACCAGGGCTGGGACAGTGGAAATACAAGATGACCCTAGAATGTCTTGTGCTAGAGAGAGGGTGTGCAGAGGACAGCAAGGATGCTTCAAGGGGACAGAAGCCAGCTTAAGCAGGTGCCTATTGGCCACATCCAGGACAGTCTGAAGAGCAAAATAAATCATAGTAGTGGATTATCAAATGTGAAAAATAAAACAAGAATCCATGAGTCCATACTGCCAATGAATGATGAAATAGAAGGGAAGAGAAAAATCAAGTAATAAATGTAGAAGGAGTGGTAGAGTTGGGAAACTGGCCCTGACTGCATCCGAGTGCCACTCGACTCAGAGAAGCATTGGGGGCTGCTCAAGTGACAGGTGACAGTCTGATGGCAAGTGGCCATTTACAAACTTTCAAAGTATCTCTGCACAGACCACTTACTGATTACAAAGAGAAGAAGAGTAATGTTGTGGTGGAGAAAGCTGGCGGGTATCACCCTCACCGAATGATCAAAATTAACATCATCAGAACTGGTGCAAATCAACATCATGTGCCTCCTGACATTACGCACTGAGAACATACCATCACTTTTGGGGATTCCTGCCAAAAACGAACAACCTGAATTTAATTATGAGAAAATAGCAAACATCAGACAAACCCAAATGAGGGGAATTTGGGGAAGAAAAAAAACACTCTGCACTATTAAAAATTTTCAATATAATAAAAGACAAAGAAAGACCAAAGAGTCATTAAATATTAAAGGAGGTTAAAAAGACATGAAAATTCTGCACCATAAAAAAATAGTAGCCGGCAAGATGGCGGAGGAGTAGGAGACCTTGATTTCATCTGGTCTCAGGAATTCAGCTGAATAGGGATCAAACCATTCTGAACACCTACGAACTCAACAGGAGATCCAAGAAGAGGGTAGCAACAACTCTCTGAAGAGAGAAGCGACCACTTACTGGAAGGTAGGACATGCGGAGAAGTGAATCCGAGGTGATATTCGGGGCATAGATGGCAGGGGAGGGGACCTCTGCCGCTTCTGGCAAGTGATAGAGCCACAGAGCACAAAATTGGACCTTTTAGAAGTGGGCTCCGTTGAGGGACATCGCTCCAGTGGCTAAGCGGGGAGTGGAACCCTCGCGGGACAGTGGGGTCTCAGGACCCTTGGGGTCACAGAAAAACCGGGGGTGCCTGAGTGCAGCAGAGCTCCCAGGTATTGGAGCAGGGAAGCCGGCTGCAGAGATGGAGCCAAGGCGTGGGCTCTCACCTCAGGGTTGCCATAAACTGTGATCCACGGCCCAGTTGGGCCACTGCTCCTCCAGCAGGGACCCAACAAGCAGCAGAGCCAGGGAGACTCCCCTTCCTCCCCTGGGAGGAGTGGCGCGGGAGTGCACTGCAGGGATCTGCTGGGTTTGGAGACTCCACAGGGGGTCGGGTGCCAGAGATAGAAACGCTCGGTCACAGGCCGGGTGAGCACGGAGTGCGGCCGGAGACCAGGGAGACAGGATTGACTGCTTTACTCTGAGGGCGCACTGAGGAGCGGGGCCCCGAGTTCTCAGCTCCTCTGGGTGAAGATTGGGAGGCCACCATCTTTGCCCTGGTCCTCCAAAGCTGTACCAGAGCTTGCAGGGAACAAAAGCTCCTGAGAGCAAACCTGAGCAGCTTGCTTAGGCCAGACCAACAAGGGCAGGGCAATTCCGCCTCCGGCAAAGACATTTGGGAACCACGGCAACAGGCCCCTCCCCCAGAAGATCAGCACGAACAGCCAGCAAGCCAAGACCAAGTTTACGGATCAAGGAGAACGGGACAACTCCAGCGCTAGGGGAATACTACACATAGAATTCATGGCTTTATTTTTACCATGATTCATTAGTTTTTCAAAGTTAATTTTTTAACTTTTTTTTAATTTTTCTTTTTCACTTTTTCAACCAATATCTTATCAATCCCTTTTTTAAAAAAACATTTTTATTTTTCATTTTAGAGTCATATTTTATCCCTTCATAGTACTTACCCTTATTTTTGGCATATATATATATATATATAAATAAGTTGTTCTGTCTTTAAATTTTTGAGATACAGTTTCTTCTAACGGATCAAAATATACCCTAAATCACTAGTGTATGGCTTTGTTCAGGTCTCCTGCCTGATCACATTCTCTCCCTTTTTTTTAAAATCTTCTTCTTTCTTTTTTTCAAACAACTTCTTATCAATTCCTTTTATAAAATTTTTTATAATTTTCATCTTTACAGTCATCTTCTATCCCTTCATTGTATGAACCCTTATTTTGTACATATATGTCTTTCTCCTTTAAAATTATAGGAGGCACTTTTTTCTAACAGACCAAAATACGCCCAAAATCTAGTGTGTGGCACTGATCTATGCATTAGTCTGATCATATTTGATCATATTCTGTTTTTTTTGTATTGTTCTGTTTTTGTTTTTATCTTTTTCTTTTTGTTTGTTTTTTTTTCTCTTTCTTTTTTCATTCTTTCTCTTTATTTCCCCTGATTTCAGGTCTTTTCTGATTTGTATAGAGTATATTTGCTGGGGACGTTGTTAACCTGTTAGCATTTTGTTCTTTCATTAATCTATTCTCCTCTGGACGAAATGACAAGATGAAAAACATCACATCAGCATAAAGAACAAGAGGTAGTACCATCAGCCAGGGACCTACTCAATATGTACATTAGTACGATGTCGGACCTAGCGTTCAGAATCATGACTTTAAAGATACTAGCTGGACTTGAAAAAAGCATGGAAGTTATTAGAGAAACCTTTCTGGAGAAATAAAAGAACTAAAATCTAACCAAGTCAAAATCAAAAAGGCTATTAATGAGGTGAAATAAAAAATGGGGGCACTAACTGCTAGGATAAATGAGGCAGAAGAGAGAATCAGCGATATAGGAGACCAAATGATGGAAGATAAAGAGGCTGAGAAAAAGAGAGAGAAACAACTATAGGATCACGAGGGCAGAGTTTGAGAGATAAGTGATACGATAAGAGGAAACAACATTAGAATAATTGGGATCCCAGAAGAAGAAGAAAGAGAGAGGGGCAGAAGGTATATTGGAGCAAATAATAGCAGAGAACTTCCCTAATGTGAGGAAGGAAACAGGCATCAAAATCCAGGAGGCAC
>NW_027400214.1:0-5933 GCF_003265705.2 Callorhinus ursinus
ATTGACATTTTCGAGTTGCTGGTTTCTCCAGTATCCACTCTGACATAGAAGAAGCAAAAACAAAATAAAACAAAACAAAAACCAGGAAACTCAACAGCGTTTTGTTCCTAACACCCCAAGATCTCTGGTTGGTCTTCCTTCTCTCCACCTTTTTGAGTTCTTATATTTGTTATAAAAAATCCAATGTAATGTTCAAGGATTTTTAGTTGTATTTAGTGAGAAACATAGGGAAAACTACATCTACTCCATCTTCCCAGAAGCTCAAGTCAGGAAATAATTGTAAATAGAAAGAAAGAAAAAACAAAAGAACAACAAAAAAGAAGATTAGAATGGTGTTTTCTTCTTTTCTTTTCTTCTCAGAGATCTGTGCTGCTGAGAATCAGTTTCAAGGTACCTAATAAAGAGTCATTTTCTCTCTCTTCCCTCCTCTGCCCAAACAGAAGTTCAAGCTGAAAATATGTGGCAAGGAGCACAAGAAAATGATATGATGTCTATCAATAAATGTTCCTCATTCTCCAGCCCAGTAAATGTCACATTTGGTTATGAAATTGAATTTTGCAAAGTAACATTTTAAAAATATTCCTCCGACTTAGTATCTTTTATAACTATTGACACAGATAATAGATTGAAGAATCAAATCCCATGTCCCCTATACTCTCTCAGGTGCATAAGTAACAGGCTGACCTCCTCCTGAGTGATTCCAGTAACTGGGATTCTCAGTTGCCCTTTTGGCTTCACTGTAAAACAGTTGAGAGAACAAGCATCCATACCACTTCCCTGGATGCTGACAGTGCCCAAGACTGGCCTGGCCTGGCAAGGAGCCATATGATTGGGGGATATCCACATGGGTTTTATCCAATATTGGGCAGCTTAGTCTTAAATTACACAATTGGATTAATCTCCTAATAACCCTCCCCAAATCTCTGCATTTTCACAGCCTCACAAGGTTGAGCCATGAATGAATGAATGATTGTTTAAATGAATCCCTTCCTTTTCATTACAATCCAGCCAGTTCTTGAGGGGAAAAATAACAAATAGTCTCATGCAGCACCATATAGCACAGCCCCAGAGGAGGAAGTTGGCTCGTTCCTGCCAGTGAAAACTATAGGAAGACATTAAAAGTCAAGAAAGTCTTGGGCACTGAGCAATTGCTTTCTCTGAATAACCAAGAGCCAGCCACAGTACCTTTGCACATAGGCTCTTTAATACAACGTCGCATCATTAGACAAACATAAGGTATTCTTATGTCTTATGTCCTATGTCAGTCCCACCATTTGACTTGAATGACTCTTTAAGACAAGGTCAACCTGCAAGGTCAAGTGGTTATTTTCTAAATATCCCTTATATGTAGCTAACCAGTTACTAGTATTTCACTGGCCTGTCGCAACCATACTTCTACTTCACCTCTACCACTACCTCTTCCACCCCTATCTGATCAAATAAATGAAATTACTTCATACAAACAAAAACAGAAAGAATCATAGATTTTTTTCTCCTTGAATAATGACCACATCTCTGAAACAATTTTAGAAGGGCTCTTATAGGTCCTTCTGTTTCACCACTTTCTGGAGCAGAAATCCTTCTGGAATGCTCTGTATAAATGATCAGTCAGCAATCCATGTCCAGAAACTCATGACTACTCAAGGAAACCCTATTCATCCTACTCATACTTTAGTTTTCTCTGGGGATTTTGCTTTTTCTTCTTTGGAAACAAAGGGACCAATCCTTTTTCAGTTTCTTGCTGTTCCTGAAGTCAGGACTGTTGCCTCTGACATGTTCTGTTTTGGCAGTCATGGCTCCAGAAAAGAGAAGTCTTATGACAGAAGTAATGCACAGATGCTGGGGTACAAAGCGTGGTCACTAGGAAAGGGAGAGCCAGAGACCATGTCAAGACAATGTCAAAAAAGTCTGAACTATTTGTCCACTAAGACAAATAGGAGTTAATTGTGTAGGCAGAGAAAGCAGGAAGAGGGATGAAGTAACACAATATGTACCTAAAGAGGCTCCTTCGGCTGGATCATAGTTTAGAAGTGAGATGGGTGGGAAATGGGCCTGGAGAGGTAGGTGGAAGCCAGGTATGGAAGCCGAGATCCTAACTTACCATAGAATGAAGCAGAGCTGGGAGTGCAGAGCAGCTACTGGAGACTTAGCATGCCCAGAACTTGGATCATGGACAAACCAGAAGAGTAAAGGGAAAAGAAAGGAAACAGTATGGTATCTGCTCCCTTTCTGGTGAACAGAGAGGGCTTAGCAAGCCTTGTGCCTCAGATGAAGGTAGGTGAGAGAGACATTGGCCACTGTGAGGTTTAGGATTCCTGCAAGATAGCCCTGGACACAAAAATAGCTGCTGGGCCAGAAGGGAATCAACAGATTGAGTGACACGAGATGAACAGAGGAGTCCCTGCTGCTTCCAAAATTCAGCACTTTGCAGTTGAGTCCTGGGGAGGCTGGGGCTAAAGCCATGGCAGATGTGTTTTGGGAGCAGGGGTGCCTGCCTAGGAACAAGTCAGCTGATGGTCAACAGGCCTACTTTGCCTACTTCAGCTGCCTAGAAATCCTCCATGCCCTTCCGCAGCCTGGCTCAGTATCTTCTTTATTAAAAACTTGATTTTAAGACCTGAAACCATAAGACTTCTAGAAAACATAGGCAGTAAGCTCCTTGACATTGGTCTTAGCAATATTTTTTGAATCTGTCTCCAAAAGCAAGGGAAACAACAAAAATAAACAATGGGACTACATTAAACTAAAAAGCTTATGCACAGTGAAGGAAACCTTCAACAAAATGAAAAGGCAACCTACTGAATGGGAGAAGATATTTGCAAGTCACCTGTCTAATAAGAGGTTAATATCTAAAATATATTTAAAAACTTCTGTAACTCAATAACAAAAACCATCTGATTAAAAAATTAGCGGAGGATCTGAATAGACGTTTTTCCAAAGAAGACATACAGATGGCCAACACGCACAGGAAGCGGTAGTCATTATCACTAATCATCAGGGAAATGCAAATCAAAACCACAATGAGCTATCACTTCATGCCAATCAGAATGTCTAATCTCAATAAGACAAGAAATAACTAGTGTTGGTGAGAATGTGGAGAAAAGGGAACTCTTGTGCTCTGTTGTGGGAGTGCAAATTGGTGCAGCCACTATGGAAAACAGCATAGAGGTTCCTCAAAAAATAAAAATAGAACTATAAGATCCAGCAATTCCACTACTGGATACCTATTTGAAAAATCAAAAACTCTAATTTGAAAAGACATGTACACTCTTTTATTCACTGCAGCATTATTTTCAAAAGCCAAGATATGGAAACAATGTAAGTGCCTACTGATAAATGAATGAATAAAGAAAATGTGGTGTATATATATATATATACACAATGGAATACTACTTAGTCATAAAAAAGAAAGTAATCTTATCATTTGCAAGAACATGGATGGGTCATCAGTGTATTATGCTAAACAAAATAAGTCAGATACAGAAAGACAAATACTGCATGTGGAATCTGAAAAACAAAACTAACAAAACCCTGTCACATAGATACAGAGAATAGATTGGTGGTTGCAGGGGGTGAGGGTGGTTGGTAGGAATGAATTGGGTGAAAGGGATTAAGAAACAAAACTTCCACTTATAAAATAAATAAGTCATGGTTGTATACTATAGTTCATGGAGAATATAATCAATAACATTCTATTAATTTTGTAGGGTGATAGTTGGTAAGTGGACTTATTGTGATGACCACTTCACAATGTATACAAATGTCAAGTAACTACATGACTCAAATAAAAAAAAAGATGACATTGTCCTTCTTTATTTGAGGGAAATAACTTTGTGTTATTAATTAGTGCTAATAAAACGATATCATGTATGTGTATATTCTAGTACTTTACCAGAGTATCATTAGAGCACTAACTACAATTATGATGATCTCTTCTTTGTATAGGATCCTAATTATTTCTAGAGCTAATTATTTAATATACATTTTAAAATGTATTCTCCGAAATGATTGCATTTTATTTTATCTCCCTGAACACTCAAACTACAACTAGAAAGAAAACCTTAATTCAACAAGGGTCTTGATGATTTTTCAACTTAACTACCAATTTCTCTTTAATTGATATTACCAAATTTAATAATTCTGAAAAAATCTAGAGTGAATCAATTCTCCTTTGATATTTAAAATGACATTTGAAAATAAAGAAACAATAAATGCCATCTCAATAAGCTATAACTCCAAAGTTGTTTACATTTAAACATCTCAGTTCCACAAACCTTGACATCCTATTACAATGAGTTAAAAGACAAACAAACAAACAAAACCCTTGGTTCAAAAGTGTCATTACTTAAATGCTCGTAAAAACATAGTAGCCTTAAATGCTAGCCTTTCCCCCTAGCTTCCTTCCCCTTATTCTGATGCTCTCTAGTCTTTTTCCCTTATTAATTTGCATATTGCTTACATATCATTTGTAAGAGCTATTGAAAAGAGCTTCACCTTGCCTACTTGCCCATTTTGATAAAGAGGCTTTATCTTATTTCCATGAAGATTCACATAATCAAGATTCAACCCTTCAAAAAAGCAACACTTTCTACCCCTTAAAATCAGTGAATGGGGTTAAGTTTCAATAAGAGCATATTATTTATTTTTAATTGCCAATAAATTTTTCTGTTGCTTATTAAACAGCTCTTCTGATGTCTTATTTTCTTTTATCCTATAAAGCAGATATAGTTTGTAAGATGGGGGAATTTGAGAGTGAATTAAAACATTTCTTTATATTCAAAGGAAATAGCTTATGTAAATCCTATATATTAAAAAAAGACCTGGGTCATAAAAGTTAATATACATGATTTACTGACATATAGGAAATACCAGCGTTAGGTGTCAAAATTATTTTTAAAAATATTATAAAAAGGTTCCAACTGCACAGGGATTAATTTTAAGTCTCCTTAACAAATCTTACTCGAAATGGGTAGACCAATTATTTTGGCTTATGCCATTCACTGCCATCAGGGCGTAATGATACTTTGCTCAGCAATTAGCCACCCAGGAAGAAAGCAAGTCCTATTTTGAAAAATTAGCACTGAATATATGAACATAGAATCTACCAGAACTAAAGGTCATTGATTGAGCAATTTTCTATACCTAGATCAATTACATTCCCATTTTTTTTAATTCATGAGAGAAACTGAGCTTTAGAACTCACAAATACATTATAAGTGATCTTTTTTACGGAATGACCTATATTCTTGTATGGCTTTATCTTCATAACTAATCTCTACTTCTCTTCTGCTGATAATACAAATGGAGCAAAGCCAAGGTACAGTTGTTTTAAGTCCTAACAGTACTCCATGTACCACTTCTCTCTACTTTAGGTAGCAACTCTTTTATAAATTAAATCATGGATAAACATCAATATCCATCAGAAATTGAAATGGAAGAAATAGTATAACATCTCATCTTTTGACCAGGTTTGGAATAGATTGCTTCTGCCATCAGTAGAGATCACAAAAAACAAAAACTGGAAGGTATAAACACACTATTTTAACCAAGTCCTGAGTGCTCTCCATGCATCATCTTTAGAAAGCAATGTCATGCCCACAGTTGGAAAGCCAAACAAAGAAAATCAGGATTCCTCTCGTTTACCTTCATAGAGAACAAACCAGAACCAGCTCAAGACTAAACTCACACACATAAGGGCATTCTCAAAAAAAGAAAAGCAGCCCAGTGTATTGTAAATGCACTCTCAGTATTTCCAACCAGTTGTCAAACTTTGAATGGGCTCTGCAATTCAAACTGTGCCTTGTAACACCTGGATGCTATTCATAAAAGCGATCTATTAGAAATGTGACTGCCACCTTCCTCTACTATTTTTCCTTATCAGTACTGGTGTGTGTGTGTGTGTGTGTGTGTGTGTGTGTGTGTGTGTGTGTGTG
>NW_027400215.1:0-3160 GCF_003265705.2 Callorhinus ursinus
AAAAAAAAAACATTTTTTATTTTTCATTTTTAGAGTCATATTTTATCCCTTCATAGTAGTTACCCTTATTTTTGGCATAGATATATAAGTTGTTCTCTCTTTAAAATTTTGAGATACAGTTTCTTCTAACAGATCAAAATATACGCTAAATCACTAGTGTATGGCTCTGTTCTAGTCTCCTGCCTGATCACATTCTCTCCCTTTTTTCTTTTTTTTTCTTAAATCTTCTTTCTTTTTTCAAACAACTTCTTATCAAGTCCTTTTATAAAATCTTTTATAATTTTCATCTTTACAGTCATCTTCTATCCCTTCATTGTATCAACCCTTATTTTGTACATATATGTCTTTCTTCCTTTAAAATTTTAGGAGGCACTTTTTTCTAACACACCAAAATACGCCCAAAATCTAGTGTGTGGCACTGATCTATGCACTAGCCTGACCATATTTGATCACATTCTGCTTTTTTTGTACTGTTTTTGTTTTTCTTTTTTTCTTCTCTTTCTTTTTTCTTTCTTTCCCTTTCTTTTCCCCTGGTTTCAGGTCTTTTCTGATTTGTATACAGTATATTTGCTGGGGACGTTGTTAACCTGTTAGCATTCTGTTGTCTCATTCATCTATTCTCCTCTGGACAAGATGACAAGACGAAAAAATCACCTTGGCAAAAAGAACAAGAGGTAGTACCGTCAGCCAGGGACCTACTCAATACGGACATTAGTACAATGTTGGACCTAGAGTTCAGAATCATGACTGTAAAGATACTAGCTGGGCTTGAAAAAAGCGTGGAAGTTATTAGAGAAACCCTTTCTGGAGAAATAAAAGAACTAAAATCTAACCAAGTCGAAATCAAAAAGGCTATTGATGAGGTACAATCAAAAATGGGGTCACTAACTGCTAGGATAAATGAGGCAGAAGAGAGAATCAGTGATATAGAAGACCAAAGGATGGACAATAAAGAGGCTGAGAAAAAGAGGGAGAAACAACTACAGGATCACGAGGGCAGAATTCGAGAGATAAGTGATACGATAAGACGAAACAACATTAGAATAATTGGGATCCCAGAAGAAGAAGAAAGAGAGAGAGGGGCAGAAGGTATATTGGAGCAAATAATAGCAGAGAACTTCCCTAATGTGAGGAAGGAAACAGGCATCAAAATCCAGGAGGCACAGAGAACCCCTCTCAAAATCAATAGTAATAGGTCAACACCCCGACACCTAATAGTAAAACTTACGAGTCTCAGAGACAAAGAGAAAATGCCGAAAGCAGCTCGGGAGAAAGGATATGTAACCTACAATGGTAAAAATATTAGATTGTCAACAGACCTATCCACAGAGACCTGGCAGGCCAGAAAGGACTGGCAAGATATCTTCAGAGCACTAAACGAGAAAAATATGCAGCCAAGAATACTATATCCAGCTAGGCTGTCATTGAAAACAGAAGGAGAGCTAAAAAGCTTCCAGAACAAACAAAAACTAAAGGAATTTGCAAACACGAAACCAGCCCTCCAAGAAATATTGAAAGGGGTCCTCTAAGCAAAGAGAGAGCCTAAAAGCAGCAAAGATCAGAAAGGAACACAGACAACATACAGTAACAGTCACCTTACAGGCAATACAATGGCACTAAATTCATACCTTTCAATAGTTACCCTGAATGTAAATGGGCTAAATGCCCCAATCAAAAGACACAGGCTATCAGACTGGGTTAAAAAACAAGACCCATCAATATGCTGTCTGCAAGAGATTCATTTTAGACCCAAAGACACCCCCAGATCGAAAGTGAGGGGGTGGAAAACCATTTACCATGCTAATGGACACCAAAAGAAAGCTGGGGTGGCAATCCTTATATCAGACAAATTAGATTTTAAAACAAAGACTGTAATAAGAGATGAGGAAGGACACTATATCCTACTTAAAGGGTCTATCCAACAAGAAGATCTAACAATTGTAAATATCTATGCCCCGAACATGGGAGCAGCCAATTATATAAGGCAATTAATAACAAAAGCAAAGAAACACATTGACAACAATACAATAATAGTGGGGGACTTTAACACCCCCCTGACTGAAATGGACAGATCATCTAAGCAAAAGATCAACAAGGAAATAAAGACTTTAAATGACACACTGGACCAAATGGACTTCACAGACATATTCAGAACATTCCATCCCAAAGCAACGGAATACACATTCTTCTCTAGTGCCCATGGAACATTCTCCAGAATTGATCACATCCTAGGTCACAAATCAGGTCTCAACCGGTACCAAAAGATTGGGATCATTCCCTGCATATTTTCAGACCACAATGCTTTGAAACTAGAACTCAACCACAAGAGGAAAGTCGGAAAGAACTCAAATACATGGAGGCTAAAGAGCATCCTACTAAAGAATGAATGGGTCAACCGGAAATTAAAGAAGAATTTAAAAAAATTCATGGAAACCAATGAAAATGAAAACACAACTGTCCAAAATCTTTGGGATACAGCAAAGGCAGTCCTGAGAGGAAAGTATATAGCAATACAAGCCTTTCTCAAGAAACAAGAAAGGTCTCAAATACACAACCTAACCCTACACCTAAAGGAGCTGGAGAAAGAACAGCAAATAAAGCCTAAACCCAGCAGGAGAAGAGAAATAATAAAGATCAGAGCAGAAACAATGAAATAGAAACCAAAAGAACAGTAGAACAGATCAACGAAACTAGGAGCTGATTCTTTGAAAGAATTAACAAGATTGATAAATCCCTGGCCAGACTGATCAAAAAGAAAAGAGAAATGACCCAAATCGACAAAATCATGAATGAAAGAGGAGAGATCACAACCAACACCAAAGAAATACAAACAATTATAAGAACATACTATGAGCAATTGTATGCCAGCAAATTAGATAATCTGGAAGAAATGGGTGCATTCCTAGAGATGTATCAACTACCAAAACTGAACCAGGAAGAAATAGAAAACCTGAACAGACCTATAACCACTAAGGAAATTGAAGCAGTCATCAAAAATCTCCCAAGAAACAAAAGCCCAGGGCCAGATGGCTTCCCAGGGGAATTCTATCAGACATTGAAAGAAGAATTAATACCTATTCTCCTGAAACTGTTCCAAAAAATAGAAATGGAAGGAAAACTTCCAAACTCATTTTATGAGGCCACCATTACCTTGATCCCA
>NW_027400215.1:3260-5932 GCF_003265705.2 Callorhinus ursinus
TGATGAACATGGATGCAAAAATTCTCACCAAAATACTAGCCAATAGGATCCAACAGTACATTAAAAGGATTATTCACCGTGACCAAGTGGGATTTATCCCTGGGCTGCAAGGCTGGTTCAACATCCGCAAATCAATCAACGTGATACAATACATTAACAAAAGAAAGAACAAGAATCATATGATCCTCTCAATAGATGCAGAAAAAGCATTTGACAAAGTACAGCATCCTTTCTTGATCAAAACTCTTCAGAGTATAGGGATAGAGGGTACATACCTCAATATCATAAAAGCCATCTACGAAAAGCCTACAGCGAATATCATTCTCAATGGGGAAAAGCTGAGAGCTTTTCCCCTAAGGTCAGGAACGCGGCAGGGATGTCCACTCTCACCACTGCTATTCAACATAGTATTGGAAGTCCTAGCCACAGCAATCAGACAACAAAAAGAAATCAAAGGCATCCAAATCGGCAAAGAGGAAGTCAAACTCTCACTCTTTGCAGATGATATGATACTTTATGTGGAAAACCCAAAAGACTCCACCCCAAAACTGCTAGAACTCATACAGGAATTCAGTCAAGTAGCAGGCTATAAAATCAATGCACAGAAATCAGTGGCATTCCTATACACCAACAACAAGACAGAAGAGAGACAAATCAGGGAGTCGATCCCATTTACAATTGCACCCCAAACCATAAGATACCTAGGAATAAATTTAACCAAAGAGGCAAAGGATCTGTACTCAGAAAACTATAAAATACTCATGAAAGAAATTGAAGAAGACACAAAGAAATGGAAAAACGTTCCATGCTCATGGATTGGGAGAACCAACATTATGAAGATGTCAATGCTACCTAGAGCAATCTACACATTCAATGCAATCCCCATCAAAATACCATCCACTTTTTTCAAAGAAACGGAACAAATAATTCTAAAATTTGTATGGAACCAGAAGAGACCCCGAATAGCCAGAGGAATCTTGAAAAAGAAAAGTAAAGCTGGCGGCATCACAATTCTGGACTTCCAGCTCTATTACAAAGCTGTCATCATCAAGACCGTATGGTACTGGCACAAAAACAGACACATCGATCAATGGAACAGAATCGAGAGCCCAGAAATGGACCCTCAACTCTATGGTCAACTTACCTTTGACAAAGCAGGAAAGAATGTCCAATGGCAAAAAGACAGTCTCTTCAACAAATGGTGTTGGGAAAATTGGACAGCCACATGCAGAAGAATGAAACTGGACCATTTCCTTACACCACACACAAAAATAGACTCCAAATGGTTGAAAGACCTAAATGTGAGACAGGAATCCATCAAAATCCTAGAAGAGAACACAGGGAGCAACCTCTTCAACCTCAGATGCAGCAACTTCTTCCTAGACACATTGCCAAAGGCAAGGGAAGCAAGGGCAAAAATGAACTATTGGGACTTCATCAAAATAAAAAGCTTTTGCACACCAAAGGTAACAGTCAACAAAACCAAAAGACAACAGACAGAATGGGAGAAGATATTTGCAAATGACATATCTGATAAAGGGCTAGTATCCAAAATCTATAAAGAACTTATCAAACTCAACACCCAAAGAACAAATAATCCAATCAAGAAATGGGCAGAAGACATGAACAGACATTTTTCCAAAGAAGACATCCTAATGGCCAACAGACACAGGAAAAAGTGCTCAACATCGCTCGGCATCAGGGAAATCCAAATCAAAACCTCAATGAGATACCACCTCACACCCGTCAGAATGGCTAAAATTAACAAGTCAGGGAACGACAGATGTTGGCGGGGATGTGGAGAAAGGGGAACCCTCCTACACTGTCGGTGGGAATGCAAGCTGGTGCAACCCCTCTGGAAAACAGTATGGAGGTTCCTCAAACAGTTGAAATTAGAGCTACCGTTCGATCCAGCAATTGCACTACTGGGTATTTACCACAAAGATACAAATGTAGGGACCCGAAGGGGTACGTGTACCCCAATGTTTATAGCAGCAATGTCCACAATAGCCAAACTGTGGAAAGAGCCAAGATGCCCATCGACAGATGAATGGATAAAGAAGAAGTGGTATATATACACAATGGAATATTATGCAGCCATCAAAAGGAATGAGATCTTGCCATTTGCAACGACGTGGATGGAACTGGAGGGTGTTATGCTGAGTGAAATAAGTCAATCAGAGAAAGACATGTATCACATGACCTCACTGATATGAGGAATTCTTAATCTCAGGAAACAAACTGAGGGTTACTGGAGTGGTTGGGGGTGGGAGGGATGGGGTGGCTGGGTGATAGACATTGGGGAGGGTATGTGCTACGGTGAGCGCTGTGAATTGTGCAAGACTGTTGAATCAGAGATCTGTACTTCTGAAACAAATAACGCAACATATTTTAAGAAAAAAGAAAAAGAAGAAGATAACAGGAGAGGAAGAAAAGGGGAGTATGTCAGAGGGCGAGACGAACCATGAGAGATGATGGACTCTGAAAAACAAACTGAGGGTTCTAGAGGGTAGGGGGGTGGGGGGATGGGTTAGCCTGGTGATGGGTATTGAGGAGGGCACGTTCTGCATGGAGCACTGGGTGTTATGAACAAACAATGAATCATGGAACACTGCACCAAAAACTAATGATGTAATATATGGTGATTAACATAACAATAAAAAATTAAAAAA
>NW_027400216.1:0-5930 GCF_003265705.2 Callorhinus ursinus
AATTAATTAATATAGTGGTTTCCCACAGGCAGTTGAAAGACTGGAGCTAATCCTCTTGTATTAGAATTTTATCCTGTTTACTAAAATTTCCAAAAATATAATCAGTTGGCCTTTAATACATCCATATCAGTAAAAAGTGTGCTATCATCTCATTGTGTTATTTTTTAGTTTTATTCAGTATTAGACCCAGATATTTTCCCATATTACCAGTATTTTCTAGCTTTATTCTTACTGCTTACCTTGTGATTTTGATCATGACTCTTTTAAAAATAAAAAGCAAAACTATCTAGGAAGTTTGAGATGAGCCAGGATCAGAGACCCCATTAGCTTTCACCATCTCCTCATGTATGACTCGTTTCTCCAGAGGCCGGCAGCCCAGGACTGCCTCTATGGACAAGTCTGATGTTCCCACAGGATCTCTCCTCAACACTGCTCACCTCTTGGGGCTCCATGCCTACTACTTGTTGCCCAAAGTTTCCAAAATACTCCTGTGTTAACACTGTCCACATGCATGCAGAAATATGCACACATACCCTATTACTTTGAAAGCTGTAAAATAGGTAGGCACAAGGACATTTGACCTTCCCTTGCAGTGCCATTGCAATCGTCATAAATAATTGACCAAAGAACTCTCCAACTTTTCAGATGCCTTGCTTTCAGAGAAACCAACTCTCTTTCCAGCTTCAACATTCCTAGCACAGGCAAGCTGTAAGTAAGGGCTCTTAGATTTATTTCCTACAGCTGCTTTTATTACATAGTGTGGACCCTACTCCCCAAAGACACCTCAAATAGATTGTGTCCGGTTTGTTTTAGTAACAGTGGTGTCAAGATCAAGTCCCAGAACTGCCTTATAACCTAGAGGGAGCCTAATCCTTCCAGGTAGGGGAAATCAGCCTATATAAGCCACTTACACAACACTTAAAAATAAATAAACCAAGAAATAGTAAATACTGCCAAATAAATAACCCTTTTTTAAAGAATAGCTTTCAGTGGTCTGAGAGGAATGAAAGCTTGCCTTAAAAAAAAAGAAATGATATAATTTGGCTCTCCTCTCAGTACCAACTGTGCCATTTGTAAAAACAACAGAAACCTCAAAATTGTTCTGAGTTCATTCCTCTAAGCCACAGAGGCAGGATTCCAGACACTTGGGTGGTCAGAGTCCCATGAAGAGGAGTGAAGGAAACCAAGGGAAATCATGAGAGGAAGTACTTCATCCAGACCAAGGGAGTATTATTTGGGAACATTATTAGGGGTTACATGGTGATAATAGGTTGCATTTAAACCAGGGCATGTTTCTAGGGGAGTTCAAGTATACTCCAAAGATCATGAGCTTGTATATGAAGCAAGTAAATGTTTTTGGGCCCATTTTACAGTAGAAATTACCAATTTTCCTATTGTCTGCAAATGCACAGAGCAGGTTTGACAATTACCTGTTTTACTCGATTAGTCTGTAGCTACAAGACTGTTCACTTGAACAAAATCTATTTGTGGTCTAATGGATCAAAATTATGGATCAAAAATGGTGATCTCTGCCAAGTTTTATTTTGTTTTTTGGTTTTTCTTTTATGCTCAGTGATCATGACTTTGGAAAATTGCATGTGCATGTGTGCGTCTGCTCCATGATAGAGCAAGAGTACTTTTTAAACCTAATAATAACACACCTTAGCAATTGCCTTAATTTGCAAAAGCAATGAATAAACAAAGAATAAAGGAAAATCAAGGGCCATGATGGGGAATGCACCTTGCACCCTGCCCTCACCTCTGTTGTCCTGCCTGCCTTGTCTTTCATGTGCTGATCTGGCCTCTGACTATAAATGCAGTCTCAACCGCCTGAGGGCAGAGACTGCTGCAGTATGTATGTTGTGTCTGATACCAGATGGGGCTTTTAGGAGGACCTTAGTAGACATCAGGGACTAATTTCTAAGATGAGTTTCTCTTTGTTGGTGGAACACTGAAGCAAATGCCCAAGATGATCTCCTCAGAGCCTCCATTGGCCAGATCCATCCCATGGCATCAACAATCCCACTGGACAGCATCTCCCAAAGTAATGTGGGCTTAAATCTTCTTTTTCCCAATTTCCAGCACCACTGGGACCTTTAATTTTTCTGATAGGGATGGCTAATTTCCATGCAGTTGGTGCTGTGTGGATCTGCTGTGGGAAATGCTGCTCTCAGCTGTGCTGCAACCTAGGAGCCATGTGGATGCAGGCTCTGAGCACAGGCATCTGGGCCAGCCTGGGGAAGTTTTTGTGCTGATGCACTTATTTTTGTACTCAGTGTTTTAGGGCCTCTGGATAAGATCCTTGCTGGATCCACACACTCAGAACCAAATAGTTGGAAGGCCCAACCATGGTCCCTTTTCCAGAATGATAGGCTGGGCTATAATGCGAACAGGTAACAAGCCCAGAACAGGCAGCCTGCTGTGTCTCAGCTTCCTGGCTGATGTCCATTGAACCAGAAAGATGGCCAAGCAAAAGCTCTGATCAGTCCATGGAGAAAGCAAGACTGCTTCAGTTTCTTTCATTCCCCCAATGTTGAAACCACCTGAATTTGAAGGTTTGAAGAGCTTCTAGACACCTAAATAAAAGACACATTCTCATCACTGTGTGCATCTGTTGATGTGTGCATGCACACAGGAGTGATCCCAGGTGCAGACAAATACACCACAGCCACACCAAAAGGTAAAAATATTTCCCTACTTGTCATACTGGAGTAAGAAATATTGCTCAAAGTCCTCAAGGCCACATGTTGTTCAGAGATCCCCTACTATTATTACAGGATCAACCCTAAAGAATTCACTTAACTTCTCTGAAGGTCAGTCTACACAGTGTCAAACTCTCCAGATATTCCCAAACATAAAGACTTAAACTATGTCAACACAGTGTACTCTCCATATCCAGATGTTTTACTATATTGAAAATATAGTGTTGAAAATATAACTTACAAAATGTTTTAATGGTTTCAGGTACTATTTGTTGAGGACCTACTAAATTCTAAGAACTATACTAGGTGGTTGGCTTAAGTATTATTTCTAATCTTTACAACAACCTTGTAAGGCAAACATGATTACCTCCATTTCACTTTTCCTTTCCTTATGCAATCTTATGGATTAAAGAGGTCACATACCATTTTATGGAGACAAAACTGAAGTCAGAAGGTCATGTTACCAGCCTTGGGTCACACATCTGATAATGGACAAGAGTGGGAATTGGAAAGAAAAGTTTGCCCCACTTCAACACCCACTCTGCCTTCCTCTCTCTGAACCTATTTCCTCATCAATAACATGGGAATAATGCTGTCTTTGGAAGGTTGTTAAGAAAATAAAATAGTATAGGTGGAGTAGGCCACAAACACAAGGCCTCTTGGCCAATTTAGCAAGAATGTATTTAATTTGACCAACACAGTGCCTTAAAATTCTTTAATCTGAATGAAATAGACAGGGGATGTTCTCTTCAGTTAAGCACAAATCTATGTCCTGTTCTCCCCACCCAGCTGACTCACTAATTGGCTTTCCCCTACTGGCCCCTAAAATAATGTGAGTTTGTGACACCACTCCAGTTTGGAGGGCAAGGAGAAGTTGAGCGGTCACATTCTGTTGCAGTGATCCAAAAGGAGCGATAAACACAGGTGGATGATGGTGACAAGGAAGAAATCCATTTCCAGATCCTCAGCCCACACGTGTTTTCCCCAAGAGCATCCCAGAGTTGAGAGTTCGCAACCACCCTCTTTCACTTCACAAATGAGAACATCCTCCTCACCCTTCCCACAGGACTCGAGGGAGACAAAGCACAGGAGTCTTCATTAACAATAAAACAGGCATAGGAATTTTTATCTTTCCCAGGACTTCCCACATGATGCTCCGTCTGTGAAGGTGAGGCTGGGGGTTTGACAAACAAAGTGTTTGGCCTGTGTAGGAAGGTTCTATATCCAGATATGTGATAGAGAGGGGTGAGAATTTTTGTTTTTTGTTTAATAATGACTTCTTACATTTTGCAACTAGTGTTGACAATGTACCACTGTCAAGTGGAAGGGTTCTGGGACCCAAACTCCCAGGATAGGTCAGTCTGAGATGGGAAAGGAGGAGAAAACAAATGGCAGGAAGCCCTACTCCATCATGTGGTGGGTTCACCATATTTTCTTATTTTCTGTATTTCTGATGATCTGACATCTGGGGCTTCACTGAAAGAGAGAGATTGTCTCTCCCAGAGTTAGCCAGTCTTTAGGAGATGGCAAAAGATTTACCGGTGAGCATGCCTTTCAATACAAGCCAACTAATCCCTTGGATGTGGAGCTCTCATACTCCAGCCCTAATCCCCCTACCCTAAACACTTCAAGGCCAGGTATTAAATCTTCAGGGGCAGCCCCTGTGCCCCAGAGCCCACTGATATTATTCAAAATAGCCAATCCTAAACCTGCTTACTCTGCCTTGCCCATTCCTTCCTGTTGAAACCACAAGAAAGGCCCTGGCCTGTGCCTTCCTCGAACTCCGCCTGCCTTCTGACCAATGTTGCTGTTTCCCCTTATGGCCCTGCATGGCATGTCATTCCCTCCTCTTAGGATTTGTGGCTAATATACTATTTTCTCCATGGCAATTGTCTCCTGATCTCTTGGCTTCACCATACCTAAACCATAATAAAACTTACATTTTAAAACGCATGGAATCCAATCCATTTTTGATCATAGGGCAAAAATTCTCTATTTCTGGGTCCCCAATTAAATGATTATAGCCACCCAATTAATTAAGCACCAATTAGCAAATATATTGAGATTGCTTGCAGCATACAAGCAATATTCTAAGCAATACGTAGGGTAAAAAGAAATAGAAGACCTAGTCTCAGTCCTTAGAAGCTTACCACCTCATCATTTCTAATCATGTCGTTAGAAGAGGAACATTGAGATGTCCTCCCCAGGGCATTGTAATCTACAAGGGCATTTCAGAAAGTGTATTCCATGGAAGTGTAATTCCAAAGAATGCTCGGGTAGGGGCGGTGGGGGGAGGAAATCTCAGTTGTCAAATGATTTGGGGAACCATTCTTTCTGGAGAGTCACAACGCACGCTGGCATATTAAAGTCTTGGAGAAATCAGTTTAAACTTAATTTGTTGCTGAAACTTTTTCTCAAATTGTATTTATGACAACTATTGGCAACTATCGACAGCCCAGTTTATAATGAACAATCACTTAACAACTGTTCCTTATTTAAGTTATATGAGAAATTTCAGAATTTAGGGCCAATACAAAAATTTCTCAACTGATACTTTAGTATGTTTTACTATTTCTGAATCTATAACTGCTCTCAATAACCTTCTATTTCACAGACAAAAGATGGAAAAATAATGTGACAGAAACCATTAGTTGCCTCATAATAGCCCTTCTCCCCTTACTTAGTCACAGAACCCTGTTTTTATTGGGAGTAGCAACATGCCCAAATGACAGACTGTTTTTCGCAGCCTCCCTTACAGTTAGGGATTGCCAAGTAACTACTGTCAATGAGGCCATGATGGTGGGACTTCTGGAAAGATTTCTTTTTTTTTTATAATTTTTTATTCTTATGTTAATCACCATACATTACATCATTAGTTTTTGATGTAGTGTTCCATGATTCATTGTTTGTACATAACACCCAGTGCTCCACGCAGAACGTGCCCAATTTAATACCCATCACCAGACAAACCCATCCCCCCACCGCCCTCCCCTCTAGAACCCTCAGTTTGTTTTTCAGAGTCTATCGTCTCTCATGGTTCATCTCCCCCTCTGACTTACTCCCCTTCATTCTTCCCCTCCTGCTATCTTCTTCTTTTTTTTTCCCTTAACATACATTGCATTATTTGTTTCAGAAGTACAGATCTGTGATTCAACAGTCTTGCACAATTCACAGCGCTCACCATAGCACACACCCTCCCCAATGTCTATCACCCAGCCACCCCATCCC
>NW_027400217.1:0-5930 GCF_003265705.2 Callorhinus ursinus
CGCCAGGGAGGGGCTGGGTGTGCTGATTAGGAACCATGCCCAGGGACCTCACATTTGGGTCCTCCAGTGCTCTGCTGAGGCATCCCCTGGGACTGCCGTCAAGCTGCGGTCTGAACAAGTAACCTTGGGCAAAAGTGAGCCCAGGTGTGCACACAGGCCTGCCATGTACAACCGTCACACCGAATCTATTTGAATAGCAATTAAATCAGACCCCCGTGTGCTCTCGCAGTGGTGGGTCATCAGGCTCCCCTGCCACGTAGGGGGTCCAGGAACCTCCATTCTGTGAACCACGAGCTGCCTGCTGGGGTCTCATAAGAAAGGGACCTGAAGCTGATGGACACTTGTCAGCACACTTTACAAACCGAAACCTCAGGGAGGGATGACAGTTGTAACATTCGGTACCCCTTGTTCCCATGTACAAATTATAAGACTGAGCAAGTTACTTGGCTGCTGAATCTCAGTTTCCATGATTCCAACATCAAGATGTCATAACTCCTGGCTTCCCTATGTCTGAGGGTTGGTTTTGATGAGTAATGGGTATGAATGTTCTGGATGATTTCTGAGGGACTGGACAAATCACAGGGGTCATCGGAAAATGTTTGGTGCAGAAGACAGCAACACTCTGCAGGACCCGGAGAACTTTCCCCAGATACCTGCTGAATGTCTGTTATCTGCCTGGCCCCCTGGCAGAGTGCCCAACATCAGTTAAAAGCACAAACTGCAGGGTCAGGCACAGGTTTGAATCCCAGCTCCATACTAACCAGCCGTGTCACCTGGGAAAACGGCTCACCATCCCTAGTGTTAGCTCCCCCAATTATAAAAAGGGAGCCATATTCTTAATAGGATTCCTATAAGGATTAAATGAAGCAAAGAACATGTCATGTTTAGCTGGTGGCTAGCCCTAAATTTCTCAAATTCAGCAATGTGGACATGTGGGGCAGATGAGTCTGTTTTAGGGATCTGTCCTGGGCACTGAAGGATGTTTAGCAGCATCCTTGGCGTCTACCCAGTAGACACCAGGAGCACACGCTTGCGTGCTCGCGCGCACACACACACATTGTCGAGCATCCGCTGGGGACAGAAT
Organism: Callorhinus ursinus; assembly: GCF_003265705.2. NCBI lineage: Eukaryota > Metazoa > Chordata > Mammalia > Carnivora > Otariidae > Callorhinus > Callorhinus ursinus. The sequence goes on from NW_027400217.1 coordinate 1,085, forward strand.
CACCGCTGGTTGAGAAGCACAGACCTCCTTCAGGGCTACTTCCCACTGGTCCTAATGCCGTGACCAATCATGAGCACAAATGAGGGACAGAGACACTGTCCATAGCTCCATTGGGAGGGTAACACAGAAGCTAAAACCCAGCGGAATTACTCTGACCCCCTGGATGACCTTGGTACCTCTCAGCTGACCCCTCCGCACTCCCCTGGCCCCCAACCCACTTCTCACCCCAGTCTGGCCTTGACCAGCCCCCGTCCCAGGCTGCTGAGCTCTACTTGCCCCTCTGCTTCCACATGCTTCCTGCCGGGCCAGGCCTCCTCTCCTCCCCAGAGTGCCTCAAAACCATGGCACCAGCTCTGCTTTCTGCTGGGAGCTCTCAGGACACAGGGCTGGTCCCCACTTCCTTCTTGGCCCTGCTCACCCCCCACCTTTCTGGGAAGACCTCTCTGACCTAATCCACAGCCCCTCTCTCCAGCCCTGGGCTTTTTAATTTCTACAGCACATATCCTGCAGGACACACATCATAATTCTGCTTATTCGTCTCCTGTCTCTGAGCGGGAATGGGAGCCCCACGAGGGCAGGGCCTCTGCCACTCTGTTCACAGCTCTAGCCCTACTACCTGGCACTTAAAAAGCTGCTCAGAAATATTTGCTGGATGTAGATCAAGGACTGCAATTGGCCGGGGTCCGCTGGGGCTAGAAAAGGAGTGTGGGCCACCCAGATATACCCACAGATTTGACTTGATTCTACACATGGTGGGTGGGCTCCTTACTGGTTGGCCCAAAGCCACTGGATGGGATGGAAGAGGCTGGGACCCCTGCAAGGAGAGGACCCCGAGTTGGCCCCCAGGGCACAGCCTCTCCCAGCAGGGAGAAAAGACAGGAGTGACTTCACAAATTAAAAAGGAACATTATTAGGAATGTAAAAACCTAGTATATAGTGGCCAGTCCCCTGCTCGCCCCCTGCTAGTGCTCTTGAGATAATTTCACATTAATCCACTGAAATGCCACACAATCCTGACCTTCCCTGTGAAGAGCTTCCTTGCAGACCGGGAAGCTCCCCACTGGCGGACCTACGGGGAGGACACCCCATCCACGGAATGAAGCGGAGTCTTCATTCCGTTTTTATTTCCTGTCCCTGTTGCCTTACACGCCCAGGCCAGTCTCCTGCAGCCATACCACTCAGTGCCCCCCAGACGCACCCCTTCCCTGGGGGCTGCACACAACACATCCCGTACAAACACTGCTTCTCACAGGACCCAGCCCCTCCATAACCACAGCCTCAAAGGGACACTGAGAAAGGAAGTCTCCCAGCTGATGGGATCACGATGGACAGAACACTTTGTTCCCTGGCCTGGTTCCACCTCCTGTCATTTCTGACACAGATCCGCTGGGCAGCACCATGGTCCCTGGGTGAACACCTGGCCCACGCCCAACCCCCTCCAAGGAAAGCAGCAGCCCAGGTCCCCCTCTCCACCCACAGCAGATCTTCCCAAGGGTTGGGGGGCACACCGGCCTCCCCCTGCCTGGCCCGCTCAGTCAGCCAGGAAAATGAAGTGTCTGTTGTGGCGTCGTGGAAAGGGCTGGACAGACCAGATTTGGAGAATATGTCTGGGAGAATGTGGCTTAAAAGAGGGCAGGGTGGGACACTCCTGATTGATGTGGGGACTCTGGGGGCACACCAAGGGCAGGCCTCAGAACAGCTAGCAGCAAACAGTGCCATGTGGATGAAGATGACCTGGGCAGGAAAACAAAAGCAGTCTGCTGTTTCAAGCATGAGTCTCAAGTGGGTGCTCCAGAAGACAGGTGCTTGTGGTTGAGCTTCTGGGACAATCCATAGACTTTGTCAGGGTGGGGGTGGAGATAGTGGACTGGGTAGGGGACTAGTCTCCTAAGGGGTGCAGGGCAACACTCTGAGTGTCTTTGTGTTTCTAGACCTCACTAACATGTAACTCCAAGTTCAAAATTCCTTTTTTCTTTTATTTTACAATTATTTTCAAAGTTATAAAAGACTAGAAGAATAGTACAAAGAATGCCCATATGCTTTTTACCCGATTTCATTAATATTTCACTGTGATTTTATACATGTACATAACGTACATGTGTGTGCCTGTATTTCTAAATCATTTGACAGTGGCCTGCACATCCCACACCCATCTCTCCATTATGACCAATGTCTACACCCTGAGAACAAGCCTATTCTGTACACATTCACAATACAGTGAGTGCTGCAGGAGATTTAAGACCAGTACAACACCATGACCTATACCACTGGTCATATTACAATGTTGTCTACTGTCCCAATGATGTCCTACAAAACTGTTTCCCTGACCAGGATCCACTCCAAGATCACTTACTGTATTCTGTGGTCATGTCTCTTTATTTGCCTTCTACTCTGGAACTTTCCTCATCCTTGGTCATTCGTGCCACAGAATTTCTGAGGAACAGAAGCCTGTTGCTTTATAGGCTGTGTGTCAGGTGTGGTCTCCCTGTTGTTTCTTCATGATCACATGATGGGCACAGACACCCCTCCTCTGGCCTGACTGACAAAGTGAAAACCCCCAAATACACCCGGGAACTTCTGAGTCTCAAAGCCCTTCTTCCCACGTGCCCATCCACCAGCCTGTGGCTGCAGCGCGTCCCCGCCACCTGCCAGTCTTCTGTCTGGCTCGGCTCCCACCTGACTATGCTGGTGGCCTGGGAAGCCATTCGGAGAAGCCCCCAAAGGCTGCCATGGCTTCTGGGAGGATGCAGGGTCCTGCACAGGGGAGGCTTGGGCTCCTGACCGAGTGAGGGGGTGAGGGGAGAATCTTCCCCTTGCCAGGGTCTGGGCCTGAAGCCCCCACACTTGGGCGGGGCTGGGGGGTAGGCTCCCCCTGACTGATTCCACCAGCTTCTCCCACAGGAGCTCCCACCTAGTCCAAGGGCTGGAGCTGGCTCCTCACAGAGCCCCACTCCCCACTCCCTGCTCTCCCAGGCTGCAGAGAAACACCCTGGACACTCTAATACTCATCCCACAGGATTACTTTTAGCGAGCACAGCGATTCCACTAAGCCCTCCGCCTGTTACTACCAACACTATTGTCAGGAGTTAGGGCCCCCAAGGTGCTGGGGGCACCAGGAAGGGAGGCAGGAAGAGGGAGCTCCCAAGGTAAGGGCAGAGCAGACCCCAGGTCTCAGGGCAGGTGCCATTCGTGCCCCACCCGCATCCCCTCCTCCAAAGGCCGCTGCCTGCAGGGCCGGGCATCTCTGCCCCAGGGGAGGAGCAGGGATGGAAGCAATGTCAACCATGAGGGGTGGGCTCAGTGGACACACGTCCCTGTCCTCGGCCCCCATCAGGCAATGCTGAGACATTTTCTGCACAGCCCCCACCATCCCTCAGAGGGATTGACACATCCTTTATTGGCCCCCTTCCTCCCCTGCTCCATGTCCCTGCTCCCCTACTGGCGTTTCCTTCCATCACTCAAATCTTGCCTCAGGAGAAATCCCAAACTCGGAGGCCCTGTGCCCCGAGAAAGGTCCTGGAAAGTCTTCTGCGGCCAGGCTTGCGGTAGCCTCAGCCTCAGAGAGACACCAGCTGAGCCGAGCCCAGCCTTCTTGTGCAAACTGTTAAGTAACAAAATTCAACTGTGCAGATTTTAAACATCTAATTGGCTTTAGTAAGCGATTCATGAATCAGGCAGCATCCCACCTCGTGAGTAGAGGGGGCTCCACGGAGTTGTACAGAATGGAAGGATTTTCTAGAAGGAGGGCTGGTAAGAAAGTTACTAGCAAAAGGGAGGCTGCTGTCCCAGGGGAAAAGCAAGGGGTCTGAGCATCCGGATGACCTCATCTTTCTTTGGGGGATGGAGAGGCCCCCTGAGGCAGACTCACTGGCACTGAAGGAAAACTCATGGCTGGTTAAGACTGCATCTCTGAGGGGGGCTGAAATTGTAACTGGATTAGGTAGTAAGTCCTGGTTAGGGAACCTCAGCTAAGGGACGCTATTTGGGGCCTGTGGTTTTCTTTGTAACAAGACCCACAGGCACCCAGCTCACCTCCAGCACACTCACCTTGGGACTGACCTTGGCCCATCAGAAGGGAGGGCGGTGTCAAGTCAAACAAAACTTGCAGGCAGGGCTCAGATGTCTGAGAATTCCTCAGAAGCCACAGGACAGGAGGGAGGGGGGCAGCTTGGGGGTCGAACAGAAGCTGACAAGGGCGTCAAGGACACCCATGCCCCGGAAGGGCTTAGAGGAGGGGCCCCTGAAGCCCCTGGGTCCCCCAGGCCCTCCTGCCGGACTGCTTCTGATGCGGATGATTTGGAGATAATGGGAGTCGATGATGAACACAGCCCTCGTGAGTTATTAACAGCATTGGTAATGGTGAGGTAAAATAATCATAGAAACACTGTGAGGCGCCTCGAATTGCCATTCAATTGCAATAATCCCTGTTATTGTAATAGTGAGACAGAACATGATTTTATGTTAATAAACCAATGAGCGAAGACAGATTCCATCACGGCACACGTGAGCCCGGCCTGGCGGAGGGAGCTGAGAACAAGGGCTTGTGGGGCAGAGGCTGAGCAGGGCAGAGCAAGAGGACTATTCTCAGTACACACACTTCTGGAGCATCAGCAGCAAACCAAGTGGTAGAACACCGAGGACTCAGAAATAAAGGACACGCTGGCAAGAACCTGAGTCTGAACTTCCATTAACTTATGAGATGCTGGAAATGAAAAACACCAGTGTGGGTCAGAGAGCAGGCCCTCAGGACTGCTGAGGGGCCAGTGTAGGCAAGAACAGGTTCAGCCTACAGATTTGGGGGACTGACTCTGCTAAGTGCATTTCTAGAATCCTCTGTTCACCCTCC
>NW_027400218.1:0-2277 GCF_003265705.2 Callorhinus ursinus
GAAATCCTCCTTTGTTTTTAAATTAGTCTCATCCAGGGAGGCATATTCAAGTCAGGTTTTATCTATCCAGGAACTGTGAATCCCCACATTCATGCACTCTGGAAAACAGTATGGAGATTCCTCAAAAAGGTACAAATAGAATTAGCCCAATGACCAAGAAATTGCACTACTAGGTATTTACTCCAAAGATACAAATGTAATGATCCAAAGAGGCACATGAACCCCAATGTTTATAGCAGCAATGTCCACAATAGCCAAACTATGGAAAGAGCCCAGATGTGCATGGACAGATGAAAGGATAAAGAAGATGTGGTATATATGTACATTGGAATTTTACTCAGCCATCAAAAAAAAGAAATCTTACCATGCACAATGACATGGGTGGAACTGGAGGGTATTATGCTAAGCAAAATAAGTCAGTCAGAGAAAGAAAATTATCATATGATTTCACGCATATGTGTAATTTAAGAAACAAAACAGAGGATCTTAGGGGAAGGGATAAATCAAAGAAGACGAAATCATAGACGCAGACACACCATAAGAGACTCTTAACTACAGGAACTAAAATGAGGTTTGCTGGAGGGTGGGCATGGGGTAACTGGGTGATGGACATTAAGGAGGGCATGAACATGTAATGACGCATATCAGAAATCTACCTCTAAAAATAATACGCTCTGTGTTAATTAATTGAATTTAAATAAAATCAGGTTAAAAGGAAAAGACACAGGCCTTAAAACAAGGGTTCACACCCATACCCTGGCCTCTCTGTACACTTGCCCTCTTCTGGGTCCCTGACTTCCCACACTGTGGGGCTCTCCCATGCACAGTATTCTCTCATTTACCATTTTGGAGAATCCTGATCTCTTTCTGCTCACAGAGCTCAGCCCAGAGCAGAACAACTCAGATAGGCTTTTGGGCAGAGGGCTCCCTCCCCCAAGAATGTGATGCCAGTCAGTTCCCAAGCAGCCTGTCTGCCTGATGGGGTCCCTGCTTCTCCAGCCATCAAGGCTCCCGGGGATCTTTTTTGGGTGGATTCATCAACCTGCAGACCACCTCTCAGTGCTAGAAGGCAGTGAGGTTGTCTCCAGACCAGGCTTCAAGTGGCATATGAGCATCGGTGCCAATTAAGGTTTTGAATGTCTGAATGCAGGCACCATCAAATAGCCTACTACCGTGACCCAGCATTTTACCACAGCTGCCCAGTTTCAGGTCCCTAGCTCTTTGGACCTGTGGTGCCTGCACATGCCCTCTCCATACCTTGTCAGCCACCTTGGGCTACAGGAGACACATCATTCTCATGGAGTACCAGGTGGATTTCAGAGCAACTGAACTTCTTCAGGGTGGAGGGAGCTCAGAGCAGGACAATCTTTCTGAGGGGCAGATGGAACCTAGTGGACAATCCGTTCCAATTTGGACTGGCTGCCTGATGGTGTCCCAGGCCTCTCCACCAAAGGAGGCTCCCAGGTGTCTTTCTACAGGGAACTCCAACTATCCATCTCTCACTTCGCTGAAAAAGCAACCCAGATTCTTCCAGCTCTGCCTTCAGGGAAAATATGTGCTATTGCGTGGGATAAGGTTTGGGTTGTACAGATGCCAAGGAAGACTGGGATCCATGTTCCAGGCCTGGGCTCTGCATTTGATTGCCCCTTTAATGCCCAGGCCATCCATGGCCCTGGGGTGGCCCAGAATACGCAGCTGGCTATTTGTGGAGCTCCAGCTGCACATGACCCAAGGGTCGCTGCCTTGCCACCTTCCCTGCAGGGCTTCTGGTGGGCTGTTGCAGTCAGATCAGTCCCCCAGGAGCCGCTCTGGATCCTGGGCTCTAACCTATGGTTCCTCATTTCAATTACAGGCCACATTTTGTGAGTGGGCTGCCCCTGAGGGTGCCATGTGCCTTCCCTCCTCCACCCTCTGTGTAGGTATGGGCAGTGGGCCCCCTGACGACCTGGTCATCTCATGCACACGCAGTTGGCCACCTTAGTTACCCTACGATTTTCCACCAGTTCTCTTGTTACCCATTGGGCTTGTGATGGTCACTTACACATGTACCACCCACGAGGGGGAGAGTGCTTCTTCCCCAAAATTCTTTCAAACAAGTCAGCTTCAGACTGGCCCCCAAAAGTCCTTTTGTCAACAAGTGCCTGATGGGCCCCTCAGCTTTTCACACAGCAAAGGCTTACAGAGATGTGTGTTGGGGTCACCCTGGCCCCATTAGTCCCCTCCAAGACCTGGAATCTACTTATAGTCCTCTGTTTTATTTCCAGACAATCTTTTGAG
>NW_027400218.1:2377-5926 GCF_003265705.2 Callorhinus ursinus
GAGGGGGAGAGTGCTTCTTCCCCAAAATTCTTTCAAACAAGGCAGCTTCAGACTGGCCCCCAAATGTCCCTTTGTCAACACGGTGCCTGAAGGGCCCCTCAGCTTTTCACACAGCAAAGGCTTACAGAGATGTGTGTTGGGGTCACCCTGACTCCATTAGTCCCCTCCAAGACCTGGATTCTACTTATACTCCTCTGTTTTATTTGCAGACAATCTTTTGAGGCTTCACTACCTATTCATGCACAAGTAACCCCTCTTTCTCCCACCTGTTTCCGTCAGTTTCTTCCTGCCCTGTTAGCCTCAGACCAGTCCCCCAAACTTGTGCACCCCAGGGTGAAGAGTGCTGCCTCCCTCAAATTCTTTCAAAGGTGGCAGCTTAATACTGGGTAAAGGCAGTCCCTTTTTGAACTGGGTGCCTGAAGGATCTTAGGACTTCTCAAAGAACCAGGGCAGGTGGATATCTGGTTTTCTCAGCACCATTTGTGGAAGAGATTATTCTTTCACCCATTGAATAGATTCAGGTGTTTAATCTATTTACTTTTAATGTTTTTTATACTTGAATGTACATCTGTCATTTTATCGTTACTTCCTGTATGTCTCATGTCATTTTTTTGGTTCCTTTATTCTTCTTTTAGTTCTTTTTTACATTAAGTGAATATTTTCTAGTGTAACATGTTAATTGTTTTAGTGATTTTTTTCATTGTACATTTTGTTTTTTAGCAATTGTTTTAGGGTATACCACGTACACCTTAACTCATCAGAATCTACTTCAGACTCATGCTTAATTCCACTGATACATAGAAACATTACTTGTATATATTTTCATGTCGATTTCTTTGATTTATCCTATTTAGTGAAATGAATTTTTTGGATATGTTCATTAGTGTTTTCATCAAACCTAATAAGTTTTCAGCAATTATTTGTTTTTTAAAGATTTTATTTATTTATTTAAGAGAGAGAATGAGATAGAGAGAGAGCATGAGAGGGGAGTGTGTCAGAGGGAGAAGCAGACTCCCTGCCTAGCAGGGACCCCGATGCGGGACCTGATCCTGGGACTCCAGGATCATGACCTGAGCCGAAGGCAGTCCCTTAACCAACTGAGCCACCCAGGCATCATCAGCAATTATTTCTTGAATATTTTTCAGCTTCTTTCTCCTCCTTCTGGTATTTCCATAATTTGTACCTTGGTGTGCTCAGTGGTGTTCCACATCTGTGGCTCTGTTCATTTACTTTCATTTTTTCCCTCTCAGTTCTTCAAACTGCATTATCCATCTTTAAGCTTATGGACTAAGTTTTTCTTTTAATTCAAATCTACTGTTGAGCCCCTCAACGCCAGAAATTCCATTTGGTTTATTTTTTTTAAGATTTTATTTATTTATTTCTTTGACAGAGAGAGACAGTGAGAGAGGTATCACAAGCAGGGGGAGTGGGAGAGGGAGAAGCAGGCTTCCCACCAAGCAGGGAGCCTGATGCGGGGCTTGATCCCAGGACTCTGGGATCATAACTGCAGCCGAAGGCAGATGCTTAACGATTGAGACACCCAGGTGCCACCCCACTTGGTTTATTTTTAAAAATGACTCTTATGTTTATTTTATGGTCTCTACTTGATGAGTAATTCTTATCATACCTTCCATTAATTCTTTATGCATCGTTTTCTTTTTTTCTTTGAACACATTTATAATGACTGCTTTGATATCTTTGTATGTTAAATCTCACATTTGGGGCCTCACACTGGTGGTTTCTGTGGCCTGCTCTTTTTCTCATATATTGGTCACACTTTCCTATTCTTTACATGTCTCACATTTTTGTTGTTGTTGTTGTTGTTGTTGTTGTTGTTGTTGTTGTTGTTGTTGAAATCTAGTCATTTTGGTACCATATATTAATTTTGAAAACTACTATGCTCCTTATTTGGGACTTTTTTAATGTGCTGTTTGATTTTTTGTTTGTTTAATGATTTGGATGGACTGTTTTAACAAATTTCCCCCACAGTGTGAAGTCTGTGGCTGCAGCCTTTCCATGTGCATGACCATCCAGGGATGACAGTATCTTTGACTGTCTTTTCTTGATTGCTCTGTTAAGATCTCTACTTCATTTGGTATCATACCCAATGATTAGGCCCCAGGAATGGCTGGCTGATTTCATTATTGTTAATGTCCTGGGGGCACAGATTTCTTCACAGTCTGATCCAGCTTTTCAGGGGCCATTTTCAAGACCACTCTTTGAGTTTTGTTTCAATTCCAGGAGTGCGCTTTCCCTGGTTCTCTCTAACTGGCCTACAATGTACCTTGGTGTCCCATAGAGTTTCAACCTTGTCTTACTGGTTTACCATTACAATACCCATGAGGCATGAACTTTCCAATACTTTGCTTCAAATAACTTCAGTTCCTTTGGACAGAACTTCTGGGTGCTTTGTTCGTAGGGACTGCCTGTGCCTCTGGCAAAATCTCTGAGAAACTCTTTCAAAGCTGGAGGGCAGGATGACATCCTTTCTTAAGGAACAGTGCATTGGCCATGAGTGGTAGCCTTTGTTCTTCTTGGCTTGCCTCTCCTACTATTGGACCTTTTCTTATGGGTGAGCTAGGGCAAGGGTGACCAGGTTCCCAGTATTGTCGGCCTGCAAGGGTGACCAGGGTCCCAGTATTGTCGGCCTGCCATGACTAGTGTAGACAGCATCCACCCTATGAATGAGGATGGTGGAGAAAGGGAACCCTCAGCCTCGTGGCCATATCCCCAGGAATGCAGCCTCTACAACTCACAGCTGGAGGCAATGAGAAATTAAGGTATTTTGTCTTTCCCAGGGATCTATTCCATCTCTTGCCTGGGAACGGAGGGGAGAGGACCCTTATTTTCTTGGCCACACTTACCCAGAGTGGAATGTCCATTACACTGCGGAGCAGGAATAGGGAGCACATTGTGCCTCAATTGTCATAGATTCTTGCTCTTACTGAGATTTAGTGGATTTTCTTGAATGACTATTATTTGTTTTGCTGTTGGGAAATTGATAGAACAATTTTAGGCTGAATGTAAAAAAATCACCAGTTACCGGTGTTTTACTGGGCAGTAGGTCTGTGGAGCTCCCCATCCCACTATTCCTGAAGTACCAGTATAATTTATAAAAATTTCTTTCAAAGTCACAACTGAATTAAAAATTCACCACAGAATATGAGCACAAGTATTATCTTACAGATATAAAACAAGACTTGAAAAAAAGAATATGTCATGAATTTCAATAGAATATACCACCATGTGGACGCCTGTGTGGCTCAGTCAGTTAAGCATCTGCCTTCGGCTCAGGTCATGATCCCAGGGTCTTGGGATCAAGTCCCATGTCTGGCTCTTTGCTCAGCAGGGAGCTTGCGTCTTTCTGTGCCTGCTGCTCCCCCTGCTTGTGTGCATTCTCTCTCTCACACACACACAAATGAATAAATAAAATCTTAAAAAAAAAGAAAATTCCACCATGGATAAACCACATGGTCCAATAAGATCCAAATAAAACCTTTAATACCCATGGTAGATAAAGACTCCTTTCCTTAAAATAAATTAGCTTTC
>NW_027400219.1:0-5922 GCF_003265705.2 Callorhinus ursinus
AAAAAAAAGATTTTATTTATTTATTTATTTATTTATTTATTTATTTGAAAGAGAGAGAGCACAAGTGGGGTGAGGGGCAGAGGGAGAAGCAGACTCCCCACCAAGCAGGGAGCCCGATACAGAGCTTAATCCCAGGACTCCGGGATCATGACCTGAGCCAAAGGCAGATGCTTAACAAACTGAGCCACCCAGGTGACCCAGCATAAAATGTTTTTTAATTCTTGAGAATAAATTTAACAAAAGTAGTGCAAGGCTTGTACACTAAAAAATACAAAGACTACAGCCATATTCATATATCCCATATTCATGAATTGGAAGACAGTATTGTTAAGATGGCAAGCTGATCATATAATTTACAGATTCAACATGACCTTTATAAAAACCCCAACTGGTTTTTTTTGTTTGTTTTTTATTTTTTGCAGACATTGAAATGCAAGTGACCCAGAATAGCCAATCTTTGAAAAGAGAAACAACACTGAATAATTTATACTTTCTGATTTCAAAACTTATTACAGTAATCAAGACAGTGTGGTACTGGCATTATGATAGGAGATAGATGGATGGAGAGGAATTGAGTCCAGAAATAAATTGTTACACCTACAATTAATTTATTTTTAACAATGGTGCCAACACAATTCAACAAGAGAAGGAAGAGTCTTTTCAGCAAATGGTTTTGGGACAATTGATTATTTACATGCAAATGAATGCATTTGGATCCATACCTCACACCATATATAAAAATTAACTCAAAATGGATCAAAGTTGGGGGAGGAGCAAGATGGAAGAGTAGGAGACCTAAATTTCATCTGGTCCAGGGAATTCAGCTAGATAAGGATCAAACCATTCTGAACACCTACAAACTCAACAGGAGATCAAAGAAAAGAATAGCAGCAACTCTCTGAACAAAAAAGCGACCACATTCTGGAAGGTAGGACGTGTGGAGAAGTGAATCCGAGGCGATATTCGGGAAGATAGATGGCGGGAGAGGGGGCCTTCGTCAGCCACTACTGGCAAGTGATAGAGAGTGGAGCACAAACTCGGAACTTTTAGAAGTCTGCTCCGCTGAAGGATGTCGCTCCAGTGGCTAAGCAGGGGGTGGAATCCTTGCCAGGAGAGTGTGCTCTTGGGACCCTCTGAGTCACAGGAAGACCAGAGTGCCTGAGTGCAGCAAAGCTCCCAGGTATCACAGCAGGGAAGCTGGCTGCAGAGATGGAGCCGAGGAGCGGGCTCTTAGCTCGGGGTTGCCATAAACTGTGATGTGTGGCACAGTCAGGCCACTGCTCTTCCAGCAGGGACCCAACAAGGGGCAGATCTAGAGAGACTCCCCTTCCCCCAGGAGGAGTGTCATAGGAGCATACCGCGGGAATCTGCTGGGTTTGGAGAGTCCAAATGTGTTCATGTGCCAGAGATACAACTGCTCAGTCACAGGCCAGGTGAGCACAGAGTGAGGACAGACCCGGGGAGATGGGAGTGATTGACTGCTTTTCTCTGGGGTCTCAGTGAGAAGTGAGGACCCGAGTTCTTGGCTCCTCCGGGTGGAGACTGTGAGGCCACCATTTTCACTCTCATTCTCCAAAGCTGTAGGGGCAGCTTTCAGGGAACAAATGCTCCAGAGAGCAAACCTGAGCAGCATACTTAGCCCGGCTGAGCCAGGGCGGGGCAATTCTGCCTCTGACAAAGATATTTGAGAGCCACGGCAACAGGCCCCTCCCTCAGAAGATCAGCAAGAACAGCCAGCCAAGACCAAGTTTGCTGATCAATGAGAATGGGAGAACTCCAGCATTAGGGGAATACTGCACACAGAATTCATGGCTTTTTTTCCCATGATTCTTTAGTCTTTCAAACTTAATTTTTTAAATTTTCTTTTTTTTCTTTCTTTCTTGAAGTTTTCTTTTTCCCCATTTCAACCAATATCTTATCAATCCCTTTTTTAAAAATCTTTTTTATTTTTCATTTTTAGAGTCATATTCTATCCCTTCATATAGTTAACCTTATTTATTGCATATATATATAAGTTGTTCTCTCTTTAAAATTTTGGGATACAGTTTCTCCTAACAGACCAAAATATACCCTAAATCTCTAGTGTATGGATTTGTTCTAGTCTCCTGCCTGATCACATCCTCTCCCTTTATATTTTTAAATCCTCTTCTTTCTTTTTTCAACCTTCTTATCAATTCCATTTATAAAATTTTTATAAATTTCATCTTTACACTCATATTATATCCCTTCATCATATTTACCCTTATTTTTGTACATATATAAGTTTTCTTTCTTTAAAATTTTGGGACGCACTTTCTCCTAACAGACCAAAATATGTCAAAAATCTAGTGTGTGGCATATTTGATCATTACCTGCTTTTTTGTCTGTTTCTTTTTAGCTTTTTCATTTTCTTTTCTTTTTCTCTTTTTTCGTTCTTTCCCTTTCTTTTCCCCTGGTTTCAGGTCTCTTCTGATTCATTTAGTGTATATTTTTGTGGGGTCGTTGTTACCCTATTAGCATTTTGTTCTCTCATTCATCTATTCTCCTCTGGACAAAATGACAAGATGGAAAAAATCACCTCAAAAAAAAGAAAAAGAAGCAGTACGGACTGCCAGGGACCTAATCAATATGGACATTAGTAAGATGTTGGACCTAGAGTTCAGAATCATGATTTTGAAGATACAAGCTGGGCTTGAAAAAAGCATGGAAGATATTAGAGAAACCCTCGTTGGAGAAATAAAAGAACTAAAATCTAACCAAGTAAAAATCAAAAAGGCTATTAATGAGGGGCAAACAAAAATGGGGGCACTAACTGCTAGGATAAATGAGGCATAAGAGAGAATTAGTGATATAGAAGACCAAATGATAGAAAGTAAAGAAACTGAGAAAAAGAGACATAAACAACTACTGGATCATGAGGGCAGAATTCAAGAGATAAGTAGTACCATAAGATGAAACAATATTAGAATAATTGAGATCCGAAGAGAAGAAGAAAGAGAGAGGGGGGGCAGAAGGTATATTGGTGCAAATTATAGCAGAGAACTTCCCTAATTTGGGGAAGGAAACAGGCATCAAAATTCAGGAGGCACAGAGAACCCCTCTCAAAATCAATAACAATAGGTCAACACCCCAACATCTAAGAGTAAAACTTACAAGTCTCACAGACAAAAACAAATTCCTGAAAGCACCTCGGGTCAAGAGATCTGTAGCCTAACATGGTAGAAACATTACATTGGCAACAGACCTATCCACAGAGACCTGGCAGGCCAGAAAGGACTGGCATGATATCTTCAGAGCACTAAAAGAGAAAAATATGCAGCCAAGAAAACTATATCCAGCTAGGCTGTCAATGAAAATAGAAGAAGAGATTAAAAGCTTCCAGGACAAACAAAAACTAAAGGAATTTGCAAACACAAAACCAGCCCTACAAGAAATATTGAAAGGGATCCTCTAAGCAGAGAGCCTAAAAGTAACATAGACCAGAAAGGAACACACACAATATACAGTTACAGTCACCTTACAGGCAATACAATGGCACTAAGTTCATATCATTCAATAATTACCCTGAATGTAAATGGGTTAAATGCCCCAATCAAAACACACAGGCTATCAGATTGGATTAAAAAACAAGACCCAAGGATATACTGACTGCAACAGACTCATTTTAGACCCAAACACAACCCCAGATTGAAAGTGAGGGAGTGGAAAATCATTTACCATGCTAATGGACACCAAAAGAAAGCTGGGGTGGCAATCCTTATATCAGACAAATTACATTGTAAACCAAAGACTGTAATAAGAGATGAAGAAGAACACTATATCCTACTTAAAGGGTCTATCCAACAAGAAGATCTAACAATTGTAAATATCTATGCCCCTAAAATGGGAGCAACCAATTAATAAGCCCATTAATCACAAAAGAAACACATCAACAACAATAAAATAATGTGGGGGATTTTAACACCCCCCCTCACTGAAATGGACAGATCATCTAAGCAAAAGATCAACAAGAAAATAAAGACTTTAAATGACACACTGGACCAAATGGACTTCACAGATATATTCGGAACATTCCATCCCAAAGCAACTGAATAAACATTCTCTAGTGTCCATGAAACACTCTTCAGAATAGATCACATCCTAGGTCACAAATCAGGTCTCAACCAGTACCGAAAGATTGGGATCATTCCCTGCATATTTTCAGACCACAGTGCTTTGAAACTAGAACTCAATCACAAGAGGAAAGTCGGAAAGAACTCAAATACATGGAGGCTAAAGAGCACCCTACTAAAGAATGAATGGGTCAATCAGGAAATTAAAGAAGAATTAAAAAAATTCATGGAAACCAATGAAAATGAAAACAAAACTGTTCAAAATCTTTGGGATACAGCAAAGGCAGTCCTAAGCAGAAAGTATATAGCAATACAAGCCTTTCTCAAGAAACAAGAAAGGTCTCAAATACACAACCTAACCTACACCAAAAGGAGCTGGAGAAAGAACAGCAAATAAAGCCTAAACATAGCAGGAGAAGAGAAATCATAAAGATCAGAGCAGAAATCAATGAACTAGAAACCAAAAGAACAGTAGAACAGATCAACGAAACTAGGAGCTGGTTCTTTGAAAGAATTAACAAGATTGATAAACCCCTGGCCAGACTGATCAAAAAGAAAAGAGAAATGACCCAAATCAACAAAATCATGAATGAAAGAGGAGAGGTCACAACCAACACCAAAGAAATACAAACAATTATAAGAACATATTATGAGCAACTCTATGCCAGAATATTAGATATCTGGAAGAAATGGATGCATTCCTAGAGATGTATCAACTACCAAAATTGAACCAGGAAGAAATAGAAAACCTGAACAGACCTATAACCACTAAGGAAATTGAAACAGTCATCAAAACTCTTCCAACAAACAGAAGCCCAGGGCCAGATGGCTTCCCAGGGGAATTCTATCAGACATTTAAAGAAGAATTAATACCTATCCTCCTGAAACTGTTCCAAAAAATAGAAATGGAAGGAAAACTTCCAAACTCATTTTATGAGGCCACCGTTACCTTGATCCCAAAACCAGACAAAGACCCCATGAAAAAGGAGAATGACAGACCAATATCCTTGATGAACATGGATGCAAAAATTCTCACCAAAATACTAGCCAATAGGATCCAACAGTACATTAAAAGGATTATTCACCATGACCAAGTCGGATTTATCCCTCAGCCGCAAGCCTGGTTCAACATCCGAAAATCAATCAACGTGATACAATACATTAACAAAAGAAAGAACAAGAACCATATGATCCTCTCAATAGATGCAGAAAAAGCATTTGACAAAGTACAGCATCCTTTCTTGATCAAAACTCTTCAGAGGATAGGGATAGAGGGTACATACCTCAATATCATAAAAGCCATCTATGAAAAACATATAGCCAATATCATTTTCAAGGGGAAAAGCTGAGAGCTTTTCCCCTAAGGTCAGGAACGCGGCAGGGATGTCCATTATCACCACTGCTATTCAACATAGTATTAGAAGTCCTAGCCACAGCAATCAGACAACAAAAAGAAATCAAAGGCATCCAAATCAGCAAAGAGGAAGTCAAACTCTCCCTCTTTGCAGATGATATGATACTGTATGTGGAAAACCCAAAAGAATCCACCCCAAAACTGCGAGAACTCATACAGGAATTCAGTAAAGTAGCAGGATATAAAATCAATGCATAGGGGGCGGAGCAAGATGGCAGAGGAGTAGGAGACCTGGATTTCGTCTGGTCTCAGGAATTCAGCTGAATAGGGATCAAACCATTCTGAACACCTACGAACTCAATAGGAGATCGAACAGGAGAGTAGCAACAACTCTCTGAACAGAGAAGCGACCACTTTCTGGAAGGTAGGGCGTGCGGAGAAGTGAATCCGAGGCGATATTCGGGAGGATAGACGGCG
>NW_027400220.1:0-1977 GCF_003265705.2 Callorhinus ursinus
TGCACCAGCTTGCATTCCCACCAACAGTGTAGGACGGTTCCCCTTTTCCACATCCCCGCCCACATCTGTTGTTACCTGACGTATTAATTTTAACCATTCTGACTGGAGTGAGTTGGTATCTCATTGAGGTTTTGATTTGGATTTCCGGGATGCCGAGCGATGTTGAGCACTTTTTCATGTGCCTGTTGGCCATTTGGATGTCTTCTTTGGAAAAATGTCTCTTCATGTCTTCTGCCCATTTCTTGATTGGATTATTTGTTCTTTGGGTGTTGAGTTTGATAAGTTCTTTATAGATTTTGGATACTAGCCCTTTATCTGATTTGTCATTTGCAAATATTTTCTCCCATTCTGTCGGTTGTCTTTTGGTTTTGTGGACTGTTTCTTTCGCTGTGCAAAAGCTTTTTATCTTGATGAGGTCCCAATAGTTCATTTTTGCCCTTGCTTCCCTTGCCTTTGGTGATGTTTTTAAGGAGTTGCTGCGACTGAGGTCAAAGAGTTTGCTGCCTGTGTTCTCCTTTAGGATTTTGATGGACTCCTGTCTCACATTTAGGTCTTTCAACCATTTGGAGTCTATTTTTGTGTGTGGTGTAAGGAAATGGTCCAGTTTCATTGTTCTGCATGTGGCTGTCCAATAATCCCAACACCATTTGTGGAAGAGACTGTCTTTTTTCCATTGGACATTCTTTCCTGCTTTGTCAAAGATGAGTTGACCATAGAATTGAGGATCCATTTCTGGGATCTCTATTCTGTTCCACTGATCTATGTGTCTGTTTTTGTGCCAGTACCATACTGTCTTGATGATGACAGCTTTGTAATAGAGCTGGAAGTCCGGAATTGTGATGCCTCCAGCTTTGCTTTTCTTTTTCAACATTCCTCTGGCTATTCGGGGTCTCTTCTGGTTCCATACAAACTTTAGGATGATTTGTTCCATTTCTTTGAAAAAAGTGGATGATATTGTGATGGGGATTGCATTGAATGTGTAGATTGCTCTAGGTAGCATTGACATCTTCACAATGTTTGTTCTTCCAATCCGTGAGCATGGAACTTTTTTCCAATTCTTTGTGTCTTCCTCAATTTCTTTCGTGAGTATTTTATAGTTTTCTGAGTGCAGATCCTTTGCCTTTTTGGTTAGATTCATTCCTAGGTATCTTATGGTTTTGGGTGCAATTGAAAATGGGATCGACTCCTTAATTTCTCTCTCTTCTTTCTTGTTGTTGGTGTATAGGAATGCCACTGATTTCTGTGCATTGATTTTATATCCTGCTACTTTACTGAATTCCTGTATGAGTTCTAGCAGTTTTTGGGTGGTCTTTTGGGTTTTCCACATAAAGTAACATATCATCTGCAACGAGTGAGAGTTTGACTTCCTCTTTCCCAATTTGGATGCCTTTACCTTTTTGTTGTCTGATTGCTGTGGCTAAGACTTCTAATATTATGTTGAATAACAGTGGTGATAGTGGACATTCCTTCCACGTTCCTGACCTTAGGGGGAAAGCTCTCAGCTTTTCCCCATTGAGAATGATATTCGCTGTAGGTTTTTCATAGATGGCTTTTATGATATTGAGGTACGTGCCCTCTATCCCTATACTCTGAAGAGTTTTGATCAAGAAAGGATGCTGTACTTTGTCAAGTGCTTTTTCTTCATCTATTGAGAGGATCATATGATTGTTCTTTCTTTTGTTAATATGTTGTATCACGTTGATTGATTTGTGGATGTTGAACCAACCTTGCAGCCCAGGGATAAATCCCACTTGGTCATGGTGAATAATCCTTTTAATGTACCATTGGATACTTTTGCTAGTATTTGGTGAGAATTTTTGAGTCCATGTTCATCATGGATATTGGTCTGTAATTCTCCTTTTTGATGGGGTCTTTGTCTGGTTTTGGGATCAAGGTAATGGTGGCCTCATAAAATGAGTTTTGAAGTTTTCCTTCCATTTCTATTTTTTGGAACAGTTTCAGGAGAATAGGTATTAA
>NW_027400220.1:2077-5920 GCF_003265705.2 Callorhinus ursinus
AACCAGCTCCTAGGTTCATTGGTCTGTTCTACTGTTCTTTTGGTTTCTATTTCATAGATTTCTACTCTGATCTTTATTATTTCTCATTTCCTGCTGGGTTTGGGCTTTATTTGCTGTTTTTTCTCTAGTTCCTTTAGGTGTAGGGTTAGGTTGTGTATTTGAGACCTTTCTTATTTCTTGTGAAAGGCTTGTATTGCTATATACTTTCCTCTCAGGACTGCCTTTGCTGTATCCCAAAGATTTTGAACAGTTGTGTTTTCATTTTCATTGGTTTCCATGAATTTTTTTAATTCTTCTTTAATTTCCTGGTGGACCCATTCATTCTTTCGTAGGATGCTCTTTAGCCTCCCTGTATTTGAGTTCTTTCCGACTTTCCTCTTGTGATTCAGTTCTAGTTTCAAAGCATTGTGTTCTGAAAATATGCAGGGAATAATTCCAATCTTTTGGTACCAGTTGAGACCTGATTTGTGACCTAGGATGTGATCTATTCTGGAGAATGTTCCATGGGCACTAGAGAAGAATGTGTATTCTGTTGCTTTGGGATGGAATGTTCTGAATATATCTGTGAAGTCCATTTGGTCCAGTGTGTCATTTAAAGTCTTTATTTCCTTGTTGATCTTTTGCTTAGATGATCTGTCCATTTCACTCCAGGGCGTGTTAAAGTCCGCCACTATTATTGTATTGTTGTCAATGTGTTTCTTCGCTTTTGTTATTAATTGCCTTATAAAATTGGCTGCTCTCATGTTAGGGGCATAGATATTTACAATTGTTAGTTCTTCTTGTTGGATAGACCCTTTAAGTAGGATATAGTGTCCTTCCTCATCTCTTATTACAGTCTTTGGTTTAAAATCTAATTTGTCTCATATAAGTATTGCCACCCAGCTTTCTTTTGGTGTCCATTAGCATGGTAATTGGTTTTCAACCCCCTCACTTTCAATGTGGGGGTGTCTCTGGGTCTAAAATGAGTCTCTTGCAGACAGTGTATTTATGGGTCTTGTTTTTTAATCCAATCTGATAGCCCGTGTCTTTTGATTGGGGCATTTAGCCCATTTACATTCAGGGTAACTATTGAAAGATAGGAATTTACTGCCATTGTATTGCCTGTAAAGTGACTGTTCCTGTATATTGTCTGTGTTCCTTTCTGGTCTATGCTGCTTTCAGGCTCTCTCTTTGCTTAGAGGACCCCTTTCAATATTTCTTGGAGGGCTGGTTTCGTTTTTGCAAATTCCTTTAGTTTTTGTTTGTTCTGGAAGATTTTAACCTTCCTTCAATTTTCAATGACAGCCTAGCTGGATATAGTAGTCTTGGCTGCATATTTTTCTCGTTTGGTGCTCTGAAGATCATGCCAGTCCTTTCTGGCCTGCCAGGTCTCTGTGGATAGGTCTGTTGCCAGTGTAGTGTTTCTACCATTATGTGTTACATATCTCTTCTCCCGACTGCTTTCAAGATTTCTCTTTGTCTCTGAGACTCGTAAGTTTTACTATTAGATGTCGGGGTGTTGATCTATTTTTATTGATTTTGAGAGCGGTTTTCTGTGTCTCCTGGATTTTGATGCCTGTTTCCTTCCCCAAATTAGGGAAGTTCTCTGCTATAATTTGCTCCAATATACCTTCTGCCCCTCTCTCTCTTTCTTCTTTTTTTGGGATCCCATTTATTCTAATATTGTTTCATCCTATGATATCGCTTATCTCTCTAATTCTGCCCTCCTGATCCAGTAGTTGTTTATCTCTCTTTTTCTCAGCTTCTTTATTTTCTGTCATTTGGTCTTCTATATCACTAATTCTCTCTTTTGCCTCATTTATTCTAGCAGTTATTGCCCCCCATTTTTGATTGCACCTCATTAATAGCCTTTTTAATTTTGATTTGTTTAGATTGTAGTTCTTTTATTTCTCCAGGAGGGGTGTCTTTAATAACTTCTATGGTTTTTTCATGCCCAGCTAGTATCTTTAAAATCATGATTCTGAACTCTAGATCTGACCTCATACTAATGTCCATATTGAGTAGGTCCCTGGCAGACGGTATTACCTCTTGTTCTTTTTGCTGAGGTTATTTTTTTCGTCTTTTCATTTTGTCCAGAGGCGAATAGATGAATGGGAGAACAAAATGCTAACATTTTAACAACGTCCCCAGCAAATATACTCTATACAAATCAGAAAAGACCTGAAACTAGGGGAAAAGAAAGGGAAAGAAAGACAATAGAAAGAGAAAAAAAGAAAAAGAAAAAGAAAAAGATAAAAACAAACAAAAACATAAGAAAACAAAAAAAGAGAATATGGTCAAATATGATTAGGCTAGTGCTTAGATCATTGCCACACACTGGATTTTGGGTGTATTTTGGTCTATTAGAAGAAAGTGCCTCCTAAAATTTTAAAGAAAGAAAGACATATATATACAAAAATTAAGGGTTGATAGAATGAAGGGATGGAAGATGAATGTAAAGATGAAAAGTATAAAAAATTGTATAAAAGGAATTGATAAGATAAGAAGTTGTTTGAAAAAAGAAAGAAGATTTAAAAAAAGAAAAAAAGAAAAAAAAGGGAGAGAATGTGATCAGGCAGGAGAGTAAAACAAAGCCATATAATAGTGATTTACAGTATATTTTGATCTGTTAGAAGAAACTGTATTTCAAAATTTTTAAGAGAGAACAACATATATATATGTTAAAAATAAGGGTAACTACTATGAAGGGATAGGCTATGACTCTAAAAATGTGAAATAAAATTTTTTTTTTTAAAAAGGGATTGATAAGATGTTGGTTGAAAAAGGGAAAAAGAAAAATTCAAAAAAAAACAGTTAAAAAAATTATCTTTGAAAAACTAATGATTCATGGTAAAAAAGCCATGAATTCTATGTGCGGTATTCCCCTAGCGCTGGAGTTCTCCTGTTCTCCTTGATCAGTAAACTTGGTCTTGGCTGGCTGTTCGTGCTGATCTTCTGGGGGGAGGGGCCGGTTGCTGTGGTTCCCAAAGTTCTTTGCCAGAGGCGGAATTGCCCCCTCGTCGGTCCGGGCTAAACAATCTGCTCGGGTTTGTTCTCGGGAGCTTTTGTTCCCTGCAAGCTCTCAGTACAGCTTTGGTGGATGAGAGTGAAAATGGTGGCCTCCCAATCTCCACCAGGAGGAGCCAAGAACTCGGGGCCCTGCTCCCCAGTGCGCCCCCAGGGAAAAGCAGTCAATCACTCCCGTCTCCCCAGTCTCCAGCCGCACCCCGTGCTCACCCGGCCTGTGACCGAATGTTTCTATCTCTGGCACCCCACCCCGTGTGGAGTCTCCAAACCCAGCAGATCCCTGTGGTGCGCTCCCGCGCTGTTCCTCCCAGGGGAGGAAGGGGAGTCTCCCCGACTCTACCACTTGTTGGGTCCCTGCTGGAGGAGCAGTGGCCCAACTGAGCCGCAGATCACAATTTATAGCAACCCCAAGCTGAGAGCCCGTGCCTCGGCTCCGTCTCTGCAGCCGGCTTCCCTGCTCTGATACCTGGGAGTTCTGCCGCACTCAGGCACCCCTGGTCTTTCTGTGACCCCGAGGGTCCTGAGACCACACTGTCCCATGAGGGTTCCACCCCCAGCTTAGCCACTGGAGCTATGTCCCCAGTGGAGCCGACTTCTAAAATTTCTGATTTTTGCTCTGCAGCTCTATCACTTGCCAGAAGTGGCCAATGGAGGCCCCCTCCCCCGCCATCTATCCTTCCGAATATCACCTTGGATTCACTTCTCTGCACTTCCTACCTTCCAGAAAGTGGTTGCTTTTCTGTTCAGAGAGTTGCTGCTATTGTTTTCTTTGATCTCCTGTTGAGTTCGTAGGTGTTCAGAATGGTTTGATCCCTATTCAGCTGAATTCCTGAGACC
>NW_027400221.1:0-1782 GCF_003265705.2 Callorhinus ursinus
TTATCCTGGATCCTCTCCACCTCCTCCTCCTCCAATTCTGAATGTTCTCAGGAACAGGGTGGCAGGAGGGGTCTCAGGAGGAGCTTCCTAGATCCTGTGCCCCGAATAAAAATGTGACAGTGCCTACAGGACACTATCTTCTATCATGAGCACTGGGACTGTGGATCCCATCCATCTCCTTGTGCATTAGTGTTGTTGTATTCCCTGCTCTCTCCACCACGGCTGTGAGGAACACTCCTGAAAACACATCTGTGAAAAACCGAGCCAGAGTTTCCAGGGGTGGGTCCAAGGCTGAACACAGTAGGTGATGGGTGCAACTGTGGCCTGGTATGGGTGCTGCTCACTGTTCTCCCAGACAGGGGTGCCTGTCACCCTTCTTTCCAGGATACCTGCTGGGGATCTCCCCTTCTTCACGTTCTCCCCAGGGATGCTGGTCCCCAGACAAGACACCTGCCAGTCTGAGGGTGACCAGCACTCCCTCCATAGGGTTTCCTATGCCAGAGTCCTTCCCCGGGAGCTCCTGCAACTCTGACTCCCCACGTGCCTGTCTTTCCCCCTTTGACTTGCATGCGTTTGGTGTCCCTGTGGAACCCAGGGACTTGGTGTATTATTTGGACCAGAGGCATGGGAAACCTTTCTCAGGCCTTGGGTTGTGAGCAATGGTTTGCCCTTTGTGGTGTGCCTTCCAGCTTTCTGCATTTCCCTGGTTTCTGTGTGGGTCCCAGGAGGAACCAGCCCTGTCCTGTCTGGGGTCAGGCTGCGGTGTCCCAGCAGGATCAGGGGTCTAGGCCCCGAGATTGTGCCCATAATTCCTAAAGTGGCCTCTATGATTACATCTGATGTGTCATCCATCGGGGATTTCGATATCAAATAAGGGAAATTTAATGACAAACAAACACAGAAGAAAACGAGTTCCTTTTGAAAATAGGAAGGCAGACACAAAGGCCCCTATTGCGTGATTCCACTTACAGAAACATCAGGAATAGGTAAAGGAACAGAGAGAGAAAACAGCTTAGCAGTTGCCGGAGTCTGGGCTGGAGGAGAAATGGGCAGGTAGGGCTTCTGTTTCGGGGACTTCTTTGGGGAATGAAATATTCTGCAGCAATGTTCTGGGATTTGGTGGCACAGTGTTGGGCATGTACTTAATGCTCATGAAGTGTTCAATTGAAAACAAGTAATTTTATTTAAAACAAATAATAAACAGTATATAGGACATGGAAGGATAAAATAACAATTAATATGTACCAGAGAGAAAGAACACAGGGGGAGGGGATGAAACAATCGGGCGGGGTCTCGGGTTCGGGCGATGGAACTAAGGGTGATTGTACAAGGAGCTCTCCCTGCAGGGTTGTGGGCTCTGGATGTGGCTGTGGGAGCCCTGCAGGAACAGGAGTAGGGCAGGGCTCAGGATAGAGGCAGGGAAAGGGGCAGGGACAGAGGTAAGATCAAGGGCAGGGGCAAGGGGAGACACAGGGTCAGCAGTAGGGGCTGGTGCAGGATCCAGGGCAGGAGCAGGGACAGGATCTGTGTCAGGGGCAGGAACGGGACCACTGGCAGGGGCAGGGGAAGGGGCAGTGTCTCTGGCAGGATTACGGGCAGGGGCAGGAGCAACGGTTGGATCTGGGTCAAGGACAGTGGCTATGGCAGAGGCAGGGGCAGGAACAGGGGCAGGGGCAGGGACAGGGGCACAAGCAGGGGCAGAGGCAGGGGTAAGGGAAGTCGCAGGAGCACGGTTAGGATCTGGGTCCGGGGCAGGGGAAGGGGCTGGTGTGGGGGAAGGGG
>NW_027400221.1:1882-5914 GCF_003265705.2 Callorhinus ursinus
CCCAACACCAGCCTCTGGAGGGGCCGCACCGACCCGTCCCCACACACCAAAATCACCCAGCCCCAGGCTTCTCACCCTCGGCCTTGGCCTCCGTGGGCTCCGGCTCCTGGACCACTGTCCGGTGAACAACGACCTGGGAGAGTGGTCCAGGTGGTGTCGGAGGTCTTGCCTGGCAATCCCCAGCACCTGTTTCTCGGGATATCTGTGGGGTCAACCCCTCTGTCAGGGAGGAGGGCATGACCGCCAGCTGCCTCTCCATGTCCTCTGTGGCCTTCTGCAAAGACAGGGACCGGTAGCCGACCCCGAGGCATCACAGCCCTGCCCGGCCATCCGCACTGTCCTCCTGCCCGGTCCCCCTGCTGCTCCCAGATCAGACACACACCTGTGCGTGCACAGCCCTGCACCCAGGATGCAGTGACCCATCCCTGCAGGGCTCTCAGGATAAACCTTGGGCAGAAGGGGCAGCGCCCACACACCCCATCCCACACAGCCAGGCTTAAACTTGAACATGACCTGCCCACTGGGTATGTGACCCTCATCAGCCTGCCCCTGCTCGGGGTGGCCCTACCCCCATGACCCCACTTTACACACACAGTCACACACACACGCACACACTCACACACAGACACATACACACACGCACAGACACACACACCCATCCACAAACGTGCACACGCACACACTCACATACAGACACACATGCACACACTCACAGAAACACACACGCACATACTCATACACACACACACGCACACACACACACACACAGAGACACACACACACACAGAGGGCACCTGGGGCTACACAGGTCAGATCGGAGCAAGTGGGGCTGTGTAGCCGGCTCTGGGCCTCCAGGTGTTACCTTTCTGTGCTTCGGCCAAATGGCCACAGGCGGTGGGGAGCCCTGACGTGAAATCCCCAGCGGGGGACAGCGTCTGCAGGGCACACTTTCTTCTGTTTGCAGCCTCCAGACCTCGTCAGGCAGCATGTGAACATCGTGGTTTGAGGATCTCCAACGAAATGAGCTGGGCAGGGGGTTGTCTGTGGAATGTGGGTGGCTGGTTACTGGGGTTCCAAATTCTGTTGGGCTCTGTTGTCAGGGAAGTGAGTTCACCACTGCTTTGGGTCCCCTTACCCAACTTCCTCCTCACACAAGAGCCCCCCGAGGGCCCCCCTCCAACACTGCTCAATGCTCACACTCCCCCCATGCCCCATCCATACAGTGACACCCACACAGCCCACCCACAGCCCCCGGGGAGGCCTGGGTGCAGCCGGTGTCCCCACCGTGAGGGCACAGAGCTGGGTTCAGAGCGGGCTCCTGCGCGTGCACAGGGCTGTGAACCTGGACAGACCCTGTGCCTCTCAGGACCTCCACAGGCTCCCCACATGCCCATCGGGGTATTCTGGCTTCTACTTCTAGGGACGCCATCAGGGGTAGGACCACTACACATGTTCCGTGCCTGCTATCACAGGAAGCTGGTGCATTCTTGCCAATGCAAGGATGAGCCAGAAGCTGGGCTTCACATGGAACACAGCTCGGAGGGGCTTGGGTCTGTTCTGGGGTCCAGGCAAAATCACCCCCCTCCTTCCTGTGTCCCAGCCCCCATGGGAAGGTAGTAATGAACTGATTCTGACCTTGTCCTCTCACAACACAGACTTCCAGGGGCTCCCATTAGGGTTAGGATCAGGTCCCAGGGCTTCGTCTGTGCCCGTGTGCTGGGCAGTCCCCACAGTGGCCCCTGGCACCCCTGAATCCTGGTCACACATCCCTGTGGAATCCCCTCCCCTCCAGGGTGGATGGCCTGTGTGACGGCGCTCTCAGGAATAGAATGGCACAAAATGCCGGGATGTCATTTCCAAGCTGGTGGGGGAAAGTCTATGACGTCTCCTGCTTCCCTCTGTCCTGTGTTCATTCCCTGTCTCCTTCTCTGTCTCTGTGTCTCTGTCTCTCACAGGAGCAGGACCTGTGGGTTACATGGGCGATGTGAGAACCCTCAGAAGCCTCCCTTGTCCCCGTTTCCCTCTCCGGTCCTGGTGCTCCAGTCCTTCCTAAGTCTTCCTCACCCTGACCAGAAGAGTGATTCTGGATCCTCTTCCACATGGGGACCCTGAGGCTGCAACAAGGAGGGCCCTGACCTTGGTCTCCAGACTGGTGGCCCAGTGCTCTGCCACGTTCTGCGTACCCAGGTCCTCAGCCCCCCAAGCCCCCAGTCTGTCCTCTGCTGAGAAGGACCTCGAGGGAGTACAAAGTATTTCCCCAGCACTGGGAGCACAGTGGGTCAGGGATGGAGATCCAACGCCAACAGGCTCTTCTACAAGCCTGTGGGACCCTTGGGACACTGCATCTCTGCAGCCCAATTGACAGAAGAATAAGCTGAGGCCTTTTGTGCTGTAGCCCCTCTGGACTTGGGGGTGGGTATCTCTTCCTACGCCCAAGTGCCCAGGGCGGTGGTGGACACCAGAACCCAGACGCTGTCTTCTCCCAGCGCACTGGAAACCCCCTGGGTCCCTTGGGGACCCCTGACCATCAGCCTGGCATGTCTCCCCTCCCCATGCTCTGGATCTGGGTCCTTGCCAGGAGTCCTAATGCCCTGCCCCATGGCCCAGCTGTCTCCAAACTCTTTCTTCTTTCCCGCACTTGTCACCCTCCTCGCTCCCAGGGTATCCTCCCCTTCTGACCCCCAGCTGGGCAGTCAGATTGGTGTGTGTGTGTGGGTGGGTGTGCAGTTGCACATGCCTCTACGTGCCTGGCGATGCTAAGGTCATGTCCCCATATGGGACTGGGAGTGTAGCTATCCCTGAGGATCTGAGGGGCTCTCACCCCCAAAGCGAACCTCATGGGAGGTTTGGGGCTGGTCTAGGACTGGAGAGCAGCCCTGCTCCTTGGGCTCTGCACCCCTCATTTCTCTTGGGCCAGTGCCTGCCTCTCTTGACCCAGGTTCCAAACTGTCCCTGAGGGTTGGACATGGAAATGCTTGAAAGTGGCCGCTCCTCCAGGGGTAGGTGGGGACAGATGCACCAGGGACACAGGCCTCCCCACCGAGAGGGACAGCCAGGTGTGTCATGGCCAGGTGTGCAAAGGGGACCTGCACACAGCATCTATACAGCGAACCAGCCCTGCAGGGGATGTACAGGAGACCCATGGCTCTGCACGTGACTGGTCCCCACATTCCCTCACCACAGCCGACTGCTCTGTGGCCCCAATGTCCGCTGGGCACCGCAACCACGCCCACCCTGGACGGCAGGCCTTAGGGTGCAAGGCCAGGTGGGTAGGACATCTGGGGACGCACAGGTCATTGAATACCCCACACCCAGCTGGCCTGGAATGCAGACTCCCTCTCAGGGTCCAGCTAAGTGCAGGGCTGGGCCACTGGACCTGGAGGCATCAGTGGGGGCCGACTCAGGACAGGGAGATCTGTCCAACCCATTCCCTTCTCCTCTCCTCCTTCTGCCTTGTCTTCCTGGCAGGACCCAGGGCAGAGGTCCAGCCTATCCCTGGCTGCAGGCCTGGCTGGAGTCAGAGGGGCGGGTTGGAGGCCGGGGAGGAGGGGCCCACCAGCAGGATGCCCGAGTGTGAAGGGGATCGTTACCATAATGAGGGACCCCATGGGCATTCAGGGATTTTAGTCCTCTTTATACATGACCAGTGGCCCCAGGACTCGGCCCCTGCCCCATCCTTCACTCTCCACAAGGCCCTGCATCCTCCTCAGCCCAGTCCTTGTCCACAGCCAGTCCTCCCTCCGGCCCCAGGAAATACAGGGGCTGCGGGGGCTGCAATATCATTACAAGCTGGAACCCAGCCATCCCTATGGGGCCTGGTTCCGGGTCCTGCAGCCCCACAGTGAGGAGAGGTGAGGTCAGGCAGGAGCGGGGAGAGGGCAGAGTGGACTCTCCCTGGGGACAATGGCTCCCTGGTCAGTGCAGACCCTGTTGTGTGCTGGCCCCTAAGGCACGCAGATTCCAGCTCCCAGGCAGGCTCCGGGAGGGAGACCAGAGTGTGACTCCTGCTACCTCAGACGTGTCACTCTGTCC
>NW_027400222.1:0-5908 GCF_003265705.2 Callorhinus ursinus
CAAGATGTCCATCGACAGATGAATGGATAAAGAAGCAGTGGTATATATACACAATGGAATATTATGCAGCCATCAAATGGAATGAGATCTTGCCAATTGCAACGACGTGGTTGGAATGGGAGGGTGTTATGCTGAGTGAAATAAGTCAATGGGAGAAAGACATGTATCATATGACTCCGTGATATGAGGAATTCTTAATCTCAGGAAACAAACTGAGGGTTGCTGGTGTGGTGGGGTTGTGGGAGGGATGGGGTGGCTGGGTGATAGACTTTGGGGAGGGTATGTGCTATGGTGAGCGCTGTGGATTGTACAAGACTGTTGAATCACAGATGTGTACTGCTGAAACAAATAATGCAGTATATGTTAAGAAAAAAAAAGAAGAAGATAGCAGGAGGGGAAGGATGAAGGGGAGTAAGTCAGAGGGGGAGACGAACCATGAGAGATAATGGACTCTGAAAAACACACTGAGGGTTCTAGAGGGGAGGGGGATAGGGGAATGGGAAAAAAAAAGAAAAGGAAAGGCCAATATCCCTTAAGAACATAGATGCCAAAATCCTCAACAGATTATAAGCAAATTGAATTCAACACTACATCGGGAGAATCACACAACACAATCAAGTGGGATTTATTCCAGTGATGCAAGGATGTTTGCACATCTACACATCAAACATCAGGATACACCATCTTAAAAAATTAAAAGATAAAAATCATATGATTGTTACAATAGATGCAGAAAGAACACTTGACAAGTTTCGATATACATGTATGATAAAAACTCTAATCCATCTGGGTATAGAGGGACATAGACCATATATGCAAAGTTCACAGCTAAAATCATACTCAAGGGTGAAAAGCTGAAAACTTTTCCACTAAGATCAAGAACAAGACAAAGATTTCCACTTTCATCACTTTCATTCAACAGAGTATTGAAAGCTCTAGCCAAAGCATTTAGACAAAAAAAGAAAAGAAAAGAAAGAAAGAAAGAAAGAAAGAAAGAAAGAGAAAGAAAGAAAGAAAGAAAGAAAGAAAGAAAGAAAGAAAGAAAGAAAGAAAGAAAGAAGGAAGGAAAGAAAGAAAGAAAGAAAAAGAAAGAATGAACGAAAGAAAATAAAGAAAAGAAAAGATGAAATTCAAATAGGAAAACTGTCACTATTTGCAAATGATATACTATATATAGAAATCCCTAAAGATTCCACCAAAAAACTGTTAGAATAATAAATTCAGTAAAGCTGCAGGATACAAAGTCAATATACAGAGGCCTGTTGCATTTCTTTTTTTTTAAAGATTTTATTTATTTCTTTGACACAGAGAGAGAAACAGCACAAGCAGGGTGAGCAGCAGAAGGGGACAGAGAAGCCGACACCCCACTTAGGAGGGAGCCCAATGAGGGTCTGGATGCCAGGACCCTGGGATTGTGACCTGGGCCTAAGACAGACGCTTAAACTGACTAAGCCACCAGGTGTCCCAACTTGTTGCATTTCTGTATAGTGATGACAAACTTCCACAAAGAGAAAATAAGAAAACAATGCCATTTACAATTGCATCAAGAAAAAAAAATCTAGGAATAAGAGTAAGAAATGAACCAACCCGCAGTTCTGAGGCATGCAGAACAAATCCAGGCTTGCAGAACCATGAAAAAGGTGTGGCAAGCTGCTTGGCTCCTGAAAGCCATTACCTTTATAGGTCTTACTACACTTTCAGACGATGACACATCTTCCAACGTTCAAAGGCTCTGTTATAAAGCCAAGTATACAATCCGGGAAGCTCTCTTAAAAAGTTTAAACATGTGTGATAAAGGCCTTATGACCACTGCTGTTTATGTCTACCCCACGTGGGTGTGTGATGCGGTTAAAGCACTGAAGGCCCCGGGCTGTACCATCCCAGTGGCTTCCATGCCCACTGGCTTTCCAGCTGGACAGACTCATTTATTTATAATTATTTATTTATTTATTTGAGAGAGAGAATGAGAGATAGCACGAGAGGGAAGAGGGTCAGAGGGAGAAGCAGACTCCCTGCTGAGCAGGGAGCCTGATGTGGGACTCGATCCCGGGACTCCAGGATCATGACCTGAGCTGAAGGCAGTTGCCCAACCGACTGAGCCACCAGGGGGCCTGGAAAGACTCATTTAAAAACAGTATTGGAAGAGATCATATTGGCTGTGGAAAATGGAGTTACGGAAATCGATGTGGTGATTAATAGGACTTTGGTGCAGACCGACCAGCGGGAAGCCCTGTGTGATGAGATTTGTCAGTTTCACAAGGCCTGTGGGGAGTCTCATCTCAAAGTCATCTTAGCAACAGGAGAACTTGGATTTCTTACTCATGTCTATAAAGCCAGTATGATCGCAATGATGGCAGGATCAGATTTTATTAAGATCTCTACTGGAAAAGAAACGGTAAATGCCACTTTCCCAGTAGCTATAGTAATGCTACGGGCCATTAGAGATTTCTTCTGGAAAACTGGAAACAAGGTAGGCTTTAAACCAGCAGGAGGCATCCGCAGTGACAAGGATTCCCTTGCTTGTCTCTCTCTTGTGAAGGAAGAGCTGGGAGATGAATGGCTGATGCCAGAACTGTTCCGAATAGGTGCCAGTACTCTGGTTTCGGACATCAAGAGGCAGATTTACCATCACGTTACAGGAAGATAGGTGGCCTATCATGATCTTCCGATGTCTTAAATCAGTGACCATTTCCAGAAAAGTGCTTTACAGCAACATGTAAAATGTGTTTTTCTATGTAATCGCTAAAATTGTTTAATTAAAACATGAGGGAATGAATAGATAACTGACTTTAACCCCCCTTAAAACTTTCACTGAATTTAATTCAAAGAATAAAAGAAAAAAACAATGAATCCATACATGGAATTCTTTTCAGGTGCCTCTGAGTGGTCCTAATTACTTGAAGATCAGTATTGTTAATTTTGTGAAGATTTTCTCTTAAAAATTCTGAGTAAAATATTAATCATAGCTTTGACAGCATTAAATTCTAAGGGGGGGAGGAACGTTAAACTGCCCAAGAAACGTGTCTTTAGTGAAAGAAAACGTAGCATCCCTGAGCTGCCGGCCATACTCTGACGAATTCAGGAGTCCCTGACTTGGCACTAACTTCCTGCCATGAAAATCTGTCTTTAATTTTTGCAACAGATATGCTCTCCTATTAATTGTTTTGTTAATGAAACTCCTGTCGGTACATGATACTATGCTACTGCATTATTTAAATAAAAAAATGTCTGTAGTTTATTTTTTTGGAAAAATAAAATTGTATGGTGTTGGCCTAGAAACAGACACACAGGTCAATGGAATAGAATAGAAAGCTCGGAAAATGATAGTCATAGCACGTTTGGCAAAGTTTACTCATTCAAGTCAGTACATTAAAGGTTTATTTAAACTTAGCTCTGATATGATTAACTCTGAATGGGAATTAATATTTATTAATATTAATTAACCAGCTGTTTCAACAGCTGATTCCAATAAATGTTTCTCTTTAAACATGTTTTATATAAATATATATTATAAAATAAGGATGATTTAGAATGCACATTTTTAAGAACACTTAAAATCACTTTAATCAACCTATCATGGAGAAGGAAATATAGATATCCATCATCACAACTGATAGCATCACAAAAGATGACAATCAGACACAATCCGTATCTGATGGAAGGATATAACATGACTTGAGTAGTTCTGCCTAAATGTTTAACCTGTTGGAAGCTATAGATCCAGCTACTCATTTACAAAAACACACGTCAGAGAAGTGTCCTAACAAATAGTATGACATGTAATCAATGAAGTCCACACTGCGTATATTCTTATGGGAAAAATATTTTCTCAAAGGAAAACGCTAAAACAAAAAGGGAGGAAGGAGGAAGAGGAGGGAGAAGGAGAAGCAGAAGCAGAAGCAGAAGAAAGCTGAGAAACTAACCCAACAGCTATGGTCTTAACTGACGACACAGCAGCAGAAAATATGCAGTGCGGAAAGGACTGTCTCTTTAGTGAAAGGCACTGGAAAACCGCACGCTACACGCAGAAGAATGGAACTGGATCACTTTCTTACACAAAAATTTAAATGGATGAATGACTTGAACGTAAGACTTGAATCCATAAACCTCTGAGAAGAAAGCACGGGTAGTACGTTTCTGGACATGGTTTTGGTAAAGAGTATTTTAGATCGGACACTAAAAGCAAAGGCAACAAATGCAAAAATAAATAAGTAGAACGACATCAAACTGAAATCTTCTGCACAGCAAAAAAAAAAATAATAATAAAAAACTTAAAAGGTGGAGTACCCAATGAGAAAAAATATCTGCAAATCATATGTGTGAGAAGAGGCTAATATCCAAAATACACAAAACACTCATACAAATCAAAACAAAACAAAACAAAAACCTGTATAAAAAATGGGGAGAATATGTGAACAGATACTTTCCAAAGATGGCACCCAGGTGACCAACAGACACAGAAAACGTTGTTCAACATCACTAATCGTCGTCAGGGAAACATAAGTCAAACCTGTAATCCGCCATCACCTCACAACTGTTGGGATGGCAATCATCCCAGAGACAGACACCAGGTGTGGTCAAACATGTGTAGACAAGGGGACCCTGTGCACTGTTGGTGGGAATGTACATTGGTACAACCACTGTGACAAACAGTATAGAGGTTCCTGAAAAAATGAATACAACTACCGCATGACCCAGGAATTGCTCTACTGAGTATTTATCTAGAGAACACAAAAACACTACCTCAAGAAGATAGATGCACTGCGTTGTTCACTGCAGCATTATTCACAGTAACCAGACATAGAAACAGAGACCTTTGGGAGTATTATGCTAAGGAACTCAGACACAAAAAGACAAATACCAGATGTTCATGGACGTTCCACATGGAAAGATATACTGAATGCATAGATAATGAGAACAGACTGGTGGTTGCCAGATTCGGGGATGGGGGGCAGGGAAGGTGGTCAAAGGCACAATGTTTGAGTGATAAAATCCGTAAGTCATGGAACATTCTGTGCAGCATGGAGACTCAAGCTAACCCAGCAGGATGGGGTACAGTTTCCCCCACTATTTGAAAGTACATTGATCCTAGGAAACCTTTCACAGCACAAACGGTGTAAACCAAGGGAGGAATTACCATTCATTTATATAGAAAAAATAGTGAGCAAGCTCAGACTCCAAAAATGACTTCTCTTTGCCTTTCCTTAGGCCTCGGGACACAACTTCCTAATGGATGGAGATAAAGCACAGCAGATGCTCACAGACACAATTCAAAGCGCTGGGGGCTGGATGTGGAGAGCGGTTCTCAGGAAGGAGCTTGTAGGGGTGCTCGCCGCCTCTGCAGGGGCTCCCAGCAAAACAGATGCTGAACGCGATGCTCACTTTCCGACTTTTTCATAAGAGCGAAATCCTCTTCAGGTTTCTTCCTCTTAGTGAAGCCAGGCAATGACGCAGATCTTTCAAAAAAAGCCAAGTGTCTCACCGTGAACATTTTTTTAAATTTTTTATTGTTAGGTTAATTACCATATATTACATCATTAGTTTTTGAGGTAGTGTGCCATGATTCATTGTTTGTTCATAACACCCAGTGCTCCATGCAGATTGTGCCCTCTTTAATACCCATCACCAGGCTAACCCATCCCCCTACCCTCCTCCCCTATAGAACCCTCAGTTTGTTTTAAAGAGTCCATCATCTCTCATGGTTCGTCTCCCCCTCTGACTTACTCCCCTTCATTCTTCCTCTCCTTTTATCTTCTTCTTTTTCTTTTTTCTTAAAATATGTTGTGTTATTTGTTTCAGAAGTACAGATCTGTGATTCAACAGTCTTGCACAATTCACAGTGCTCACCGTAGCACATACCCTCCCCAATGTCTATCACCCAGTCACCCCCTCCCTCCCACCCCCCACC
>NW_027400223.1:0-423 GCF_003265705.2 Callorhinus ursinus
TAAGGATGGATTTAGAGCCATTTACAGAGGGCGCTAATCTGAGTGGTGTTTTCTGTCTGGCTTCTGTCACTTGGGCTGTTTTCAGTGTCCATCCACGTGGTGACATGCATCAGTCCTTCATCCACTTTTTCACCGTGACTAAACATAAATAACCTTTACCACCTAAAACATTTCAGGTACACAATGCTCTGGCCTTAGCTGAGTTCCCACGGTTGTACCTCATTCTCCAGAACATGTACATTCTCCCCAAGGGAGACTCTGTGTGCATTAAACACCCAATTCCCCGTGATTTCTCTGGAGAAGGATCTATCCAAGTCCTTTGTCTATTTTAAAATTAGGTGGTCTTTTTGTTGAGGAGTTACAAAAGCTCTTTACATATTCTGGACAACAGACTCTTACTAGATACATCATGTACAAATATTT
>NW_027400223.1:523-892 GCF_003265705.2 Callorhinus ursinus
AAAAGCTCTTTACATATTCTGGACAACAGACTCTTACTAGATACATAATGTACAAATATTTCCTTCTGGGGGCTGTCTTTTCACTTTCAGGATAGTCACTTCTGATGTACCAAGATTTTTAATTTTTTCCAACATTTGTTTTAATAGTGAGGGAGAGAGAGTGAGCGTGTGAGCGGTCGGGGACAGAGGGAGAGGGAGAGAGACTCTCAAGCAGGCCCTACGCTCATTGTGGAGCCTGACATGGAGCTTGATATCATGACCCTGAGATCATGATCTGAGCCAAAATTAAGTTAGATGCTTAACTGACTGAGCCACCCAGGCGTGCTGAAAAGATTTTTAATTTTGAGGATATTATTTTATCTATTTTTT
>NW_027400223.1:992-5906 GCF_003265705.2 Callorhinus ursinus
TATTTATTTATTTAAACAATTTTTAATTCAATTAATTAACATATAATATATTATTTGCTTCAGGGTGAATGCATACCTTTACAACAGTATCACAACGTTTTCTTGACTATTGCTTTTTTATTAGATTTGAACTTTTGAAGTATAACCTTTCACCTTCGATTATCTTTTTCAAGATTGTTCTGGCTATCTTGTGGTCCCTTGAAATTCCATATGACTGTTAGGATTAGCTTGTGCATTTCTTCCCAAATGCCTTTGTGAATTTTGTTGGGAACACATTGAATTTCCACATCGCCTTGTGTTCTACTGCCATCTTATCAATAGCATGTCTTTTCCTCACCATGGGGTGTCTTCAGAATTATTTAGGTTTCCCTTACTTTCTTTCAGCAATTTTTGTAACATTCAGTGTGCAAGATGTGCACCTTGATTACTTCTATACCTAAAAATTTGTTAATGTTGATGTTCCCTAAAATGGAATTGTTTTCTTAAATTCCTTTTTGGATGATTCGTTGCTAGTGTATAAAAATAAGAGATTTTTGTGTATTGATATTTTGTCCTATAACTGTGCTGAATTAGGTAACTGGCTGTAATCATTTTTGTTGATTCTTTAGGAAGCTCTATGCAAGATGATGTTATCCCTGGTCTCTGATTAGACAGAGTTCTAGTGTTTCCTTTCACATGTGGATGCCTTCTTTCTTGGCTTATCCTTCTGGGTAGAATTTTCAGTACAACATTGAGCAACAGGTGAAAACCAGCAACCTGTCCTTGTTCCTGATTTCAGAGTAGAGCTGTCCATCTTCAGATTTAAGCATGGTGTTTGCTAGAGATTTAATGAGAAAATTACTCCTTACTCCTGCTTTCGTGAGTATTTATATCAGCAACAGACTTTGGACTTTAGTTAGAACATTTTCTGCATCAATTAATATGACCACATGATTTATTAAAAATTCATTGTGCTGTATAACATTGCTTGTTTCACTCTATTGAATAACCTTTGAGGTGTTTGTGCAGAGCCACTTGCTTAGGGTGCACAGTCTATTTATGAGCTCTTGGTTTTGCAATTCTTCTGATCTAGCTTCTTACATCTCTTTTAAGAAAGGTACAGGAATGTATTTTGCTGATTTTGTGGGGTTGGTAATAGTGGTTAGGGTTAGGGTTAGGGTTAGGAGTTAGGGATTAGGTTTAGGGTTAGGTTCTCCCTGTCCTCTGCTGCACAGAACCCATTCTCCTCTGTAACTAGAGTGATATTTTCGGAACATAACCTTTGGGCCTTTCTGTGGTCTGCTCCCCTCCTGCCCATCCTCTCCAGCCTTACCTCTTCCACCATAGCCACCCTTCTGTGGGCCACCCAAGTGTGTGGTCGTCCCACATGTGCCCTGGGCCTGACTACAAGCCTTTGCTTTTGCTCTGCCCTCTGCCAGGATCCCTCTTCTATCCCCCTCGCTTCATATCTGGCTTGTTCCCCCATTGGCTGGGTCTGGGCTTGCCCTCTGGTGACCTGACTCATGTCTGCTGGTTGAGTGTGCTTATCCCCTATTTAAATGTAGTGCCCGCCTTCCCTGTGTGAGTGATTTACTAACCTGCTGGGCATGGGGCAGGCACAGGGAGGTAGCCTTAGCGCCTATGCAAAAACATCAGTCTTAGAGGGGTTCACAACGCTTGCCTATAATGGGGGAGCTGCTGTCCTCACAGGGGGGAGCAGGTAGTACCCTTAAAGGGGGACCAGCCATGGAACGTGGTTGGACAAGAATTCCAACCTTTTGGGGCCGGGGAGATGTAGACTGGACCTGGAAGCTTACACCCTTGGATTCAAGCCTGGGACCAAAGCAAGCCCTCTCTCTTCCTGGTGTCGTCTTTTGCCTTCCCTGTCCACGGGCTGGACTTGATTCCTGATTTGGCAGAGTTTGAGGGTGACCCCTCCTAGGAATACCAGTGGCTTACTGAGCACCTTGTCAGGAGGATGCCCAGTAGCCTTCCAGGGAGAACCCTACAGGAAGTGGAGACATGTCTGTGGGGGCCAGCGGCAGCCCATTCAAAGCAAAGTGGGACTGGTGTCTGGCCCTGCTGATCCTAGCCGCTCTGTAAGACGTAGAAATGAGGGCTGTGCCCAAAGGTGTTTCCTTCCTGGAAGGTGGGGATGGGATTTGCAGGGGGGCGGCCAGTGGAGGGCACCTGCAGGATTTGCCCAGGAGCTCAGCACAGGCGGAGTGTTCCTGGCTCCAGCATGCTGACTGTGGGGCTGCATGGGTTTCCAGCCTCCAAAGCCTCAGGCTCCCCTTTGGAAGACAGGCTGCTGATGACCCCCATCTCGGGGAACAGATATTAGGGAGGTACTGCTGGCAGATTCCATCAGGAAGGTCAGGAGTTGGCTGTTGCTTAAAGCAGCCCAGGGCCCACCCCCTTGAAGAAGGTGCACATGTCCATGGCCCCCAACTCTGGTGTCCTGCTGTCAGCCTCTTGCAGTGACCCTCTTCCTGCCCTGTCCACTGCCCCTGTGGATACATGGTCTTCCTGGAGCTGTTCCTGCAGACACCAGAGAAGGACCTCATGGTAGGGCACGGGGTCAACTACTAGGTTTTCACCAATCAGCCGGCTGCCGGGCCCCGTGTACCCCTCCAGGTAGGCCGAAGGGTGGTGGTCCTCATGGTGGACACAGGGTCACTTACTACGTCTTCACCGACCAGTTGGTTGCTGTGCCCCGTGGGCCACTCTGGGAGGGCCGGAGGGTGGTGGTCCTCGAGGTACACGGCATCCTGCTCTGGCAGGATGTGTCCATGCAGCACAGAGCGATGATCAGCCGCTTCCACGAGCAGTGCTTCTTCTGTGACGTGGAAGACCAGGTGTGCGTGGACGTGGATGCGGGAATGAAGTTCTGGGACCATGTGGGCATGGAGATCCTGTCCCCCCTCTTTGGCACCCCACACCCCGTTTTCTACTTGGCAGCCCATGAGGACTTGAGCTACGAGCGCTGGACACAGTCCCAGAGCCACATCCCCAGGGACCAGGGCAACTTTTACTACATGGGGGCCTTTTTTGGGATTTGGTGGTGGATCCCCGACTGACCTCGGCCTGTCACCAGGTGATGGGGGTCAACTGGCCCAATGGCATTGAGGCCGTGTGGCCCGATAAGTGCCACCTCAAGAGGTACCTGCCAGGCCACAGGCCCACCAAGGTGCTGTCCCTGGAGGACCTGTGAGACCCACGGCTGCTGGGCTGGCCGCCCCATCATTCCCCGGGTCATGAAGAAACTGAGATCCATGGCTGTGCCCAAGAATCACCAGGACACCCAGAACTCATGAGGAGCTGTCCCCGGAGGAGCTGTGGGACCTGCGGTATTGGGCTGTCCCCTGAAGGACCTGTGGGACCTGCGGCTGATAGGCTGGCCCCTGTCATGAAGAAGCTGAGATTCAGGCCAAGCCCAAGAATCACCAGGACAAACAGAACTCATGAGGGGCTGCCCCCAGAGGCCATGCAGGACCCATGGCTGCTGGGCTGGCCCCCCATCATTCCCTGGGTCATGAAGAAGCTGAGATTTGGGCCATGCCCAAGAATCACTAAGATACCCGGAACTCATGAGGGGCTGCCCCCGTCTCCATCAGGAGGTGCTGCCTTGAGCGGAGCCATCAGAGCAGATTCCTACTTCTGTCCCCTTGAGGGAAACAGTGGAACCCAGCACTGCTTGCACGGGCACGCCAGCGCCCCAACCACTCCTGCGCACAGGAGGCCTGCTTGGGGGCATAAGTTCCTCTCTTTGTGGTCACTACATTTTGATCATTTCTGGGTCCTTTACAGTTGTGAACAGCTCCAGTTTTATATCAGATGTTTTTCTGTGTCAATGCTGAGCAACCATCTTAAAAAGAACAATTGAGGGAAAAGGTTTTCTCCGTGGTTCTAAACAGAAATCTGTTGGGGCTGGGAGCAGTCCTGTAGCAGCCATGGACCCAGAACGGGTGCTGGCTGGGTCTTCCCTCCCAGTCCTTACACCTCAGCGCAGCCATGGGGCTTCAGGGTCAGGGGTGCACTGAGCCACCTCTCAGACCCCCCAGTGCCCTCACTACCAGAGTCCTTGGCCGTGGCCACTAGCACGGCCTCCAGGAGCGTGGAGTCCTCTGGGCTATATAAGGTTCCTGCCTTGGTTTTAAATGGCTATTTCTGTGCTGGTGTTTGTGAAATGTGGGCACTCGCTCTGTCTGGATGTGCGTCCCCTTGGGATTCCTC
The DNA here is from genome assembly GCF_003265705.2 of Callorhinus ursinus. Taxonomy (NCBI): domain Eukaryota; kingdom Metazoa; phylum Chordata; class Mammalia; order Carnivora; family Otariidae; genus Callorhinus; species Callorhinus ursinus. Next base: position 5,208 of record NW_027400223.1, read on the forward strand.
AGTGCCCACCAGTGGGTTTGCACTTGTGCACTTTCTCTGGATCAGCTGCCTCCACTGTGTCTTAGCAAGCATTTACTAAGCTCAGTCACCCAACAAGGGGCAGAGCATGAGAGCGAGAACTAAGATACAGGCTCCCTGCTCCTGGGCCCTCCAGGGACTCGCGATGGCCCCGACTTCCTGACTCTTTTTGTATTGTGATATAAAGGACATACAACTGATACCATGAAGCACGTTTCAGTGGCAATAAGTATATTCCCTGTTCTGCACTGGCTACCTCTGTCCATCGCCACAATGTTTTCATCATCCCAAACTGAACCTCTACCCATGAAAGCCTAACCCCCCATTCTCCTTCCCCAACCCCAGCACCCAGCAGCTCCTTCCACCTCTGTGAATGGGAGTGCTCTCCATCCCTCCCAAGTGGGGTCCTCCGGTGTCGGTCCGTTAGGGACTGGCTTATTTCACGTAGCATAATGGCCTCAAGGTCTGTCCCTGTGAGGCTGAACCTGACCCACTTTCCCCCCAAAAGTGTGGCTCAGCCCTCTCCTGTCTGAGCCGAACTTCCTCAGTCCCCTCTGCTCCCCTCACCTTCCTCCTCAGCCTGAAGATGATCCCAGCCAGTCTGCAGCTTTGAAGACCTGTTCAGTCCGGATGCCAGGCACATAACCCGGGGGCCCCGGTCCTCACCTATACCCCATCTGT
>NW_027400224.1:0-5905 GCF_003265705.2 Callorhinus ursinus
TGTCTGCCATGACGGTGCTATTTGTCTCCCTCTCTCAGGGATATTGTTGGGAGGGAGGGAAGGAAGGCTGAGGCTGGGACACGAAGGCCCTCCAAGACGGTGACATGGGTTGCCAGGAGAAAGTCCCTTTGGCTGGAAGGCATGGCCATCGCTTTCATCCCACCTAGACAGCCTCTTCTCAGGCAGGAGGGATCGAGCAGCCTGGCATTGGGTGTGGTGCAGAAATGGTCCTGTTCTCACACAAGCTGTATTGCTGGTGTATTTACCCCCGCGTTGTTTTTTTCATCACTGGGTTTCCAGTCCCCTGGAGGTGTTCAACGAGTACTTGGTAAATAATTGAATGACTGGCTGAATGAAAATACCCTTTTGTGGACTTTAAGTGCAGGGTCCTAGATTCAGTGGCCACTCAATAAGTGGTTGATTGGTGATGTTCTATTTCAACTCAATTTACCTACAGAGCTTAGAGCCTGGTGTTGCCTGCTTTGGCATTGCATCGTCTTTATGATGAATGAGGGGTGGTGCTTAGGGCTGCCCACACCAGCACCCTATAGCGATGAGGTTATAGATATCTACAAAGTGCAGTGAAAGGCAGTGGCTCTCTGGGGCTTCACCTGGGAAGCCCCAGAGGTCCAGAAAGTGCCAGGAAGTCACTGTTGACTGTAAAAGAACAAATGGATCCATTCTTTCAGCTTATCATGGAGCAAAAACCCAGACACAACCATATCTAGCTCTGCTAAGCCAACACCTTCACTGAGGTCTGGCTCTTCAGGGCTTATCCAGAAAACCCAGAACGGTGTTTACATTTCCTTCTAAGTCCTTCTCTGGGGCTGCACAGCAAGTGAGCACCTCTTATTTACTGTATGGCTCCAGGTTCCCCAGCGCCTGTGTGGGGCAGAAGGTACAGCTCCATGTGCCACTGGCAAGCTTTCCCTGAGTGACAGCAGAGCTGTGCTTTGCATTTGGTCCTGTCTCATATGCAATTGTCATGTGTATATGATCAAGAGTGTGCCAAAGAAGTCCTTTCACCTGTGCCATCTCACGTCCATGTGGGGTTGCAAGTATAGCCACGTTGTATCCCGTTTTCATCTGGCAAATAATTAATTGTATGCAAGTGAGTATTCGAGGGGTAATTATCCTGGTTGCTGATGAATTTACCAGTCTCTGTAACTGCTCAGGTGAGTGATAACTGATCACAGAAGTGAGGATTGGGGCAAACCGAAAGGACCAAATTTCAGGTCTTGATGATGAAGAGGTAAGAGATAAGATTGAAACTATGACCAGGGTGATGGGAAACCAGGGCTGGATTCACATAAAGTGGGGTGCACCTGAGTGCGATGATTTCTGAAAGCTTAAGAACTTTAGTTTTGACCACCAGCCTTTGGAATAGATATTTTATGAGCTCTTATGAAGGTGGCCTCAGGCTGTGCCTCTTCCCAGCAAGGTGAGCACAGCTTGTCTGCATCTCTGAGTTGTGATGCGTATAAAGCCTAACTTGTAAATGCTTCTTAGGAACAAATAATATCAAATTATTGAAATAGTAGTGCATTTTCCAAAAGCCTCTCCCACACCCTCTGCTCCACCTGCTAAATTTGCTCGGGGCATTGCACTGTTCAGCATTTAGAACACTCCAATCATTTGAGGGGAAAGTGACCTTCCCCCAGGTTGGAGAACCTTCTGCTGTGACCTAATGAGGACATTCCCTTTAGATCTGAGAGCCAGGAACTCTTTCTCCTCTGGAACTTGATGTTCTCTTGATGTCTGCTGACCAGCATGGCTCTCCGGCTCTTGTGCATGCCTTCACGTAGAATGGCCCATCAACAATCAAATTCCATTTTTCAGATGTGCCCATGCAATGAAGAGACTAATTCCGTAGCTGCACCTGAAAATCAGCCTCATTGCTATTGTTATGCATCCTATGTTGAAATTAGATTCCCCTTTTCTCTTTGAGCTTATTAAGTAAATGTCTTAGGGTAAAACAAGGCCTTTCCCTGCTGTATGTCACTGCCTCCTACTTCCTTAACATTGCCCCGAACACTACTGGGTTGTAGACTCTACCACCTCCAGCCCAGGTGCTCAGAAGAGCCTTCTTTCCCTGCCTTCTCCAAAGCCTCCCATGTTAACCATGGCCTTCGCCATCTGCTCCCCTATTAAAGAAACTTCAGTGACCCCCACTCACTACTGACCCCAGTCTAAACTCCAGAGCCTGGCATTTAAGAGTCTTCCTAATTAATACCTAACTGCCCTTACTAGGCTCATGTCCATTTACAGACTATTTAAGCCCCACGCTACCATCAGAGAAACTTACAATTTCCAAATACACATTATACTTTCATGGTTCACACTCACCCAATTCTCCACGTCCTTTTCACCTCTTGAGGTCCTCCCCAGTCCTTGAGGCTGAGTTCATGTGTTCCTTCCCTACAAAGTACTTCCTTTAGGAAAGTATTCCCTCATGCAAATTCCTTGTTGTTGTTGTAATTTGACTTTAAGACATAACTTATACAAGTATTACATCTTCATTGTGGAAAATTTTAAAAAGTGAAAATTAAGAAAATAAATTCTTATCTTTATCTCCCAAAGATAACTTCATCTCAGTAGAACGTCCTGGTGTGTCCACTTCCAGACTTTTCCTGTATACATATGCACACACATCTCACATATTCTCTGTCACCTACTTGGTCATTCTTGGGTATTGTTTTGAATTGTAGATCTTATATAAGTGCAATGCAGTCTATACCACACTGTAATTTTCCCACAGATGGCAATTCTTTTTATTTCCCACAGCACAGAGTACAGTCATATAAATGTTTGTTGAAAATCAAGATGAATCAATATATTTCCCTGAACACCTGGGGAACTCTAAATAAACATTATCCACCTGGCAATTAGGAGCTGTCGTAAGAAATAATTTATTTTATTTGATGAGCTACTTTTATTAGTTAATTCTTCTTCTTCTTCTTCTTCTTCTTCTTCTTCTTCTTCTTCTTCTTTTGAGAGAGGAAGATAGACCACGAGGAGTGGGTGAGAGGCAGAGGGAAAGGGAGAGAGAATCTTAAGCAGGCTTCACGCCCAGTGCAGAGCCCAACTCAGGGGGCTCAATCTCATGACCCTGAGATCATGACCTGAGCCAAAATCAAGAGTCCGATGCTTAACCAACTGAACCACCCAGGAACCCCTTTTATTACTTAATTGTGATGAAATATTCAGGTTCTGAACTCTGTAAGGTCTTGGAGAGCCAATAACCTAAGCCAAAGAATAGTTGATTGCTAGGTAGTTACTAGATTCGCAGTTGATTGCTAGGTACTTACTAGATTCACAGTTGATGGCTAGGTATTTACTAGAGTCACAGACTCCCACTCTCAGCTTTTGTTTTTATTTTTATTTTTTATTTTTAAATTTTTAATTGAAGTGTAGTTGACATATATTAGTTTAAGGTGTGCAACATAGTGATTTGACAATTATAAACATTACTCAATGCTCATCATGGTAAGTGTAGTTACCATCTGTCCCCATATAACATTATTACAATATTACTGACCATATTGCCTATGCTCTACTTTCATCCCTGTGACTTATTTATTTTACAAGTGGAAATTTGTCCCTCTTAATCCCTTTCACCTATTTCACCTAACTCCCCATCGCCTCCCCTCTGGCAACCACCAGTTCTCTGTATTTGTGAGTCTCTTTCTATTTTTTGTTGTAGTGGTTGTTATTTGTTTGTTTGGCTCTTTAGATTCCACAGAAGTGAAATCATATGGTATTTGTCTTTCTCCATCTGACTTATTTTAATTAGCATGATATGACACACTCTAGGTCTACCCATGTTGTCACACTTTTTTTTTAAGATTTTATTTATTTATTTGACAGAGAGAGAGACACAGCGAGAGAGGGAACACAAGCAGGGGGAGTGGGAGAGGGAGAAGCAGGCTTCCCGCCGAGCAGGGAGCCCGATGTGGGGCTCAATCCCAGGACCCCAGGATCATGACCGGAGCCGAAGGCAGACATTTAACGACTGAACCACCCAGATGACCCCCCCCATGTTGTCACACTTGACACGATCTCATTCTTTTTTATGTCTGAGTAATATTCCATTATATATACCATCGCTTCTTTATCCATTCATCTATCGATGGACACTTGGGCTACTTCCATATCTTGGCTATTGTAAATAATATCACAATAAACATAGAGGTGCATATATCTTTTCACATTAGCGTTTTTGCCTTCTTTGGGTAGATACCCAAAAGTGGAGTTACTGGGTCTTGTGATACTTCTACTTTTAGGTTTCTGAGGAACTTCCATACTGTTTTACAGAGTGGTTGCACCAATTTACATTTTCACCAACAGTGCATGAGGGTTCCTTTTTCTCTGCATCCTTGCCAACACTCGTACTTCTTGTCTTTTTGATACCAGCCATTCTGACCAATTTGAGGTGATGTCTTATTGTGGTTTTGATTTGTACTTCCCTGATGATTAGTGATGTTGCCACTCTTATCTGCCTGACAGAAGTGGGGAAGACATAGGAGATATAGGGTCCTGGGTAAGAGAGTGTTCTGGAAACTCTTGTTCCTAGTTCAGCTCTTGATGTCTCAAATAAGGAGGCAAGCTCCCATCTCCAGACCTTCCATAACTTGCACTCACTATACGGTTTTTAGTTGAGAAACCAAGGGTTACAAATATTAAAAGTATTATCTGGCCTTAGTTTTGCTTTCTTCCTATGCCCTCAGAAGCCAGTTCTTTAGCCCAGCTCTGAAGGAAATGCCCAAAACCTGTTTTTCAAGGGAGGCTAGTGTGGTTGCCATGTGTTTATTTAGAAAATATCTTCACAAGAGTGGAATGGCTGTTCAAGAGCCGAGCTGCCCAGTTCAATTTTTCAGATGACTCATGTGGTAAAAGCTGAACTGACCCGTGGGCGCCAGCAACCCAGAGCAAGCCTGGTAGGTGAGGTGCTACCCTGGCATTGGTTTGGATGGGTGAATCAATGCTGTCACATCCCTTTTTTTAGGAGCCATGGAAAAGGAAAGAAATGTGGCTTCCAGAGCCACTGAAAAGCATTCCTTAGGAAGTGGGGGACAATTCTATGATGGGATCATTTGGAGTCCGGCAACACAAATTGAAAAGGAAGGTCTGAGACTCATGAACTATGAAGATGCTGATAGATTGTTTTGTTGTCCTTGTTGTTAACATGTTTTGGAAATAATACTTTTTCCTTTTTTACCAATTCAAAGTAAAGTGCAGAAAAAAAGAGCAATTACAACTTACTTAGAGAAAGTGTGTGTTTATGGGGAGGAAGAAGGGGAATTAATGGCCCATTATTTTAGAGGCATATCTTATAGGGACATTATTATTTTTTAAAAATCCTGTAAATGTGAAGCCAAGTTCAAAATAACCAAATGGGAAACACCCAGTTCTTCGGGGAGACAGTCTGGTAGTGGCGATTTCTTGCGTAAATTAAAATAGATCTTAATGAATCTCAGCCACAGGGACTGGGCTATTGTTTTGTCTGAGCAATTCTGTAGAAGTTTGACATATGCTGTGGGAAATCATGATTGATGCATTTTCCCAGGTGAGTTAGTGCCTGTCAAGGAATGGTACCTTTTTCTCCAGGACAGGATAATGAAAGACGTCTCCAGGATAGGAATTTTCCTCCTCAGAAGCATAATAGTCGGGATGCCGTGTTTTATGGAAAGGAGTTCACCCAATGAGGCCTTCTGTTCCCATTCATCAGGCTCCTAATATTAAGTAGCTGCTCTCTACAAGCCACTGTACTTACTGTTATGATGTGTGTCTTGGTTGAAAACCATTTTCATGGAGTCCCCTGTGATGCAACTCGTGGAGCCCAGGTCAGCCTCTGTCCTTCTGTGTGATTCAAGAACCTCTTCCACTTCTCTCTCTCAGGGCCCCC
>NW_027400225.1:0-5914 GCF_003265705.2 Callorhinus ursinus
CAGAAGGTGGGTGAATAAATCAGGAGTCCTTATTTGGGGTGAGATCCGAGGGCATCACAGCCCGCCCGGGCCCTGCATGGTGGCTCAGGGCATGTCCATCTGTCCTCCCAGTGCTGACCTTCTTTCTCCTTGGGCCCGCTGTCATCCTGGATCCTCTCCACCTCCTCCTCAAACAATTCTCAATGTTCCCAGGGGCAGGATGGCAGGAGGGATGGGTCTCAGGAGTGGCTTCCGGATCCTGTGCCCCGGATGACAATGGGACAGTAGCTGCAGGGCATTCTATAATGAGGACTGGGACCGTGGATCCCATCCATCTCCTTGGGCATTAGTGTTGTTCCATTCCCTGCTCTCTCCAACACCGCTGTGACGAACACTCCTGACAATACGTGTGTGAAAAGCCGAGCCAGAGTTTCTGGGACTGACTCCGAGGCTGAGGATGGGTGCCCCTGTGGCCTGGGATGGGTGCTGCTCACTGTTCTCCCAGACAGGGGTGCCTGTCACCGTTCTCTCCAGGGGACCTCTACTTCCTCACGTTCTCCCCAGGGCTGCTGGTCCCCAGACCAGACACCTGCCAGTCTGAGGGTGACCAGCGCTGCCTCCAAAGGGTTTCCTTTGCCGGAGTCCTACCCCAGGAGCTCCCGCATCTCTGACACATAATCCCTGCGTGCCTATCCTTCCGTCTTGGACTTGCATGTGTTTGGTCTTCCTCCCTGTGGAACCCAGTGACTGGGAGTGTGGTTTGGACCAGAGTCAGGTGAAACCTTTCTCTGGCCTTGGGTTGTGAGCAATGCTTTTGCCCTTTGTGGTGTGTCTTCCAGCTTTCTGCATTTCCCTGGTTTCTGTGTGGGTCTCAGGAGGAACCAGCCCTGTCCTGTCTGGGGTCAGGCTGTGGTGTCCCAGCAGGACCAGGGGTCTCGGCTCCGAATTGGTGCCCATAATTCCTAAAGTGGCCTCTTTGATTCCATCTGATGTGTAATCCATCAGGGATTTCAATATCAAATAAGGGAAATTTTATGACAAATAAACACAGAAGAAAAGGAGTCCCCTTTGAAAATAGGGGGGCAGACACGAAGGCCCCTATTGTGTGAATCCAATTACAGAAATATCAGGAATGGGTAAAGGAACAGAGAGAGAAAGCAGCATAGGTGTTGCCAGGGTCTGGGATGGGAGAGAAAAGGGCAGAGATGGCTTCTGGTTTGGGACTCCTTTGGGGAATGAGATATTCTGTGGCAATGTTCTGGGGTGTGGTGGCACAGCGTTGGGCATGTACTTAATGCTCAAGATGTGTTCAATTGAAAACAAGTAATTTTATTTAAAACAAATAATAAATAGTATATAGTACATGGAAGGATAAAATAACAGTTAATATGTACCAGAGAGAAAGAACACACGGGGAGGGGATGAAACAATCGGGCTGGATCTCGGGTTCGGGCGATGGAACTAAGGGTAATTGTACAAGGAGCTCTCCTTGCAGGGCTGTGAGTTCTGGATGTGGCCTCTGGATGTGGCCGTGGCAGCCCTGCAGGAGCAGGAGTAGGGGCAGGGCTCAGGATAAGGGGAGGGACAGGGGCACGGACAGAGGTAAGAGCAGGGGCAGGGGCAAGGGCAAGGGGAGGGACAGGGTAAGAAGTAGTGGCAGGTGCAGGATCCAGGGCAGGAACAGGGACAGGATCTGGGTCAGGGGCAGGAATGGGACAACTGGCAGGGGCAGGGAAAGGGGCAGCGGCTCTGGCAGGAGTATGGACAGGGGCAGGAGCAAGGGTAGGATCTGGTTCAGGGACAGTAGCTCTGGCAGGGGCAGGAGCAGGAAGAGGGGCAGGTGCAAGGACAAGAGCACAGGCAGGGGCAGGGGTTGGGGCAGGGGCAGATGAATGGTTAAGGGAAGGCGCAGGAGACGGGTCAGGATCTGGGTCCGAGGCAGGAGCAGGGGCTGGGTTGGGGGAAGGGGGAGTGGCAGGAACTGTAGCAGGGGCAGGGGCAGGGGCTGGCACAGGAGCAGGTGCCAGTTCTTCCTGGACAGCGCCAGGACCTCCGTGGGCAGTTGCCGGCTCCTGGTCTCCTCCTGAAGTCACTGCAGGCACTACCCCTCCCTCCAGATCCGGCTCTAGTTCCTCAGGTGGTAGAGCAGCTGTGAGAAGAGAAAAGCTCACCTCTGTGCCTGCTCTCTGTGGGCCTTTGCAGAGACAGAGTCCAGCCCAGGGCCTCCCAGAGAAGCCACAGCCGGGAAGGAACCCTCACGGGAACGTCACCCCAACTGCAGTCCACCCGCTGGGTGCTCTGTGTTCAGTCGTTGCTCCTGGCCCCACACCAGCCTCTGGGGTCTCCTCCCTGTGGGGCCAGCACCAACCCGTCCCCACACACCACAAACACCCAGCCCCAGCCTTCTCACTCTCGGCCTCGGGCTACGTGGGCTCCAGGCCTGGACCACTGTCCGGTGGACAACCACCTGGGACAGTGGTCCATGTGGTGTCGGAGGTCTTGCCCGGCAATCCCCAGAACCTGTTTCTTGGGATGCCTTTGGGGTCAACCCCTCTGTCAGGGAGGAGGGCATGTCCGCCAGCTGCCTCTACATGTCCTCCATGGACTTCTGCAAAGACAGGGACCGGTAGCCGGCCCCAAGGCATCACAGCCCTGCCCGGCCATTCACACTATCCTCCTGCCCAGTCCCCTTGCTGCTCCCAGATCAGACGCACACCTGTGCGCGCACAGCTGTGCACCCGGAACGCAGTGACGCATCCCTGCAGGGCTATCGGGATAACCCTTGGGCAGAAGGGGCAGCGCCTGCACACTCCATCCCACATAGCCAGCCTTGACCTTGAACATGACCTTCCCACTGGGTATCTGACCCCTCATCAGCCTGCTCCTGCTCAGGGTAGCCCCACCCCCATGACCCCTCTTTACACACACACTCACACACACACGCACACACTCACACACGTGCACACACACACACAGGGAGGGCACCTGGGGCTACACAGGTCATCAGAGTGAGTGGGGCTGGGTGGCCGGCTCTGGGCCTCCTGGTGTCACCTTTCTGTCCTCCCGGCCAAATGGCCAGAGGCGGTGGGGTACCCTGACATGAAATCCCCAGCGGGGGACAGCATCTGCAGGGTGCGCTTTCTTCAGCCTGCAGCCTCCAGACCTCAGCAGGCAACATGCGAACATCTTGGTTTGAGGATCTCCAATGAAATGAGCTGGGCAGGGGGCTGTCTGTGGAATATGAGTGCCTGGKTACCGGGGTTCCAAATACTGTTGGGCTCTGTTGTCAGGGAATTGAGGTCACCATTGCCTAGGGTCCCCTTACCCAACTTCCTCCTTACCCAAGAGCCCCCGGAGGGCCCCCCTCCCCCGCTGCTCAATGCTCAACCTCCCCCCATACCCCATCCATACAGTGACACCCTCACAGCCCACCCACAGCCCCCGGGGAGGCCTGGGTGCAGCCGGTGTCCCTGCTGTGAGGACACAGAGCTGGGTTCAGACCGGACTCCTACGCATACCCAGGGCTATGACCCTGGACAGATCCCGTGAGTCTCAGGGCCACCCCAGGCTCCCCATCTGTACATCGGGGTATTCTGGCTTCTACTTCTAGGGACGCGATCAGGGGTAGGACCTCTACACATGTTCCGTACCTGCTATCACAGGAGGCTAGGGCATACTTGGCAATGCAAGAATGAGCCAAGGAGCTGTGCTTGGCATGGAACATAGCTCGGAGGGCTTGGGTCTGTTCTGGGGTCCAGGCAAAACCACCCCCCTCCTTCCTGTGTCCTAGCCCCCGTGGGAAGGTAGTAATGAACTGATTCTGGCCTTGTCCTCTCACAACACAGACTTCCAGGGGCTCCCATTACAGTTAGGCTCAGGTCCCAGGGCCTCGTCTGTGCCCGTGTGCTGGGCAGTCTCGACAGTGGCCACTGGCAACCCTGAATCCTGGTCACACATCCCTGAGCAATCCCCTCCCCTCCAGGGTGGATGGCCTGAGTTACGGCACTCTCAGGATTGGAATGGCACAAAATGCTGGGATGTCATTGCCAAGCTGGTGGAGGAAAGTCTATGACTTCTCCTAGTTCCCTCTGTCCTGTGTTCATTCTCTGTCTCCTTTCTGTCTCTGTGTATGTGTCTCTCCCAGGAGCAGGACCTGTGGGTTCCATGGGCGATGTGAGAATCCTCAGAAGCCTCCCTTGTCCCCGTTTCCCTCTCCGGTCCTGGTGCTCCATTCCTTCCTAAGGCCTCCTCACCATGACCAGAGCAGTGATTCTGGATCCTCTTCCAAATGGAGACCCTGAGGCTGCAACAAGGAGGGCCATGACCTTTGTCTCCAGACTGGTGGCCCAGTGCTCTGCCACGTTCTGCGTACCCAGGTCCTAAGCCCGCCAAGCCCACAGTCTGTCCTCTGCTGAGAAGGACCTCGAGGGGTTACAAAGCATATTCCCAGCATTGGGATCACAGTGGGTCAGGGATGGAGATCCAAGGCCAACAGGCTCTTTCTACAAGCCTGTGGGACCCTTGGGACACTGCATCTCTGCAGCCCAAGTGACAGAGAGTAAGCTGAGGCCTTTTGGGCTGTGGCCACACTGGACTTGGGGGTGGGTATCTCTTCCTACTCCCAAGTGCCCAGGGTGGTGGTGGACACCGGAACCGAGACCCTGTCTTCTCCCAGTTCCCTGGAAACCCCCTGGGCTCCTTGGGGACCCCGAACCATCAGCTTGGCCTGTTTCCCCTCCCCATACTCTGGATCTGGGTCCTTGCCAGGAGTCCTGATGCCCTGCCCCATGGCCCAGCTGGCTCCAAACTCTTTCTTCTTTCCCCCTTGTCACCCAACTCACTCCCAGGGTGTCCTCCCCTTCTGACCCCCAGCTGGGCAGTCAGAGTGGTGTGTGTGTGTGTGTGGGTGGGTGTGCAGGTGCACATGCCTCTACGTGCCTGGGGATGCCAAGGTCATGTCTCCACATGGGACTGGGTGCGTACTTATCCCCGAGGATCTGAGGGGCTCTCACCCACAAAGCGAACCTCATGGGAGGGTTGGGGCTGGTCTAGGACCAGAGAGCAGCCCTGCTCCTTGGGCTCTGCACCCCTAATTTCTCTTGGGCCAGTCCCTGCCTCATTTGACCCAGGTTCCCAACTGTCCCTGAGGTTTGGTCTTGGAAACGCTTGAACGTGGCCGCTCTTCCAGGGACAGGTGCACCAGGCACACAGGTGCACCAGGCACACAGGCCTCCCCACCGAGAGGACCAGCCAGGTGTGTCATGGCAAGGTGTGCAAAGGGGACCTGCACACAGCACCTGTACAGCGAACCAGTCCTGCGGCAGATGTACACGAGACCCATGGCTCTGCACCTGACTGGTCCCCCACATTCCCTCACCACAGCCGACTGCTCTGTGGTCCCAAAATCCGCTGGGCCCCGCAACCACGCCCACCCTGGGTGGCAGGCCTTAGGGTGAAAGACCAGGTGGATAGAACATCTGGGGAGGCACAGGTCATTGAATACCCCCCACCCAGCTGGCCTAGAATGCAGACTCCCTCTCAGGGTCCAGCTAAGTGCAGGGCTGGGCCAGTGGACCTGGAGGCATCAGTGGAGGCCGACTCAGGACAGGGAGATCCGTCCACCCCATCCCCATCTCCTCTCCTCCTTCTGCCTTGTCTTCCTGGCAGGACCCAGGGCAGAGGTCCAGCCTGTCCCTGGCTGCAGCCCTGGCTGGAGTCAGAGGGGCGGGAAGGAGGCTGGGGAGGAGGGGCCCAACAGCAGGATGCCCGAGTCTGAAGGGGGTCATTACAGTAATGAGGGACCCCATGGGCATTCAGGGATTTCAGCCCTTTTTAGACATGACCAGTGGTCCCAGGACTCAGCCCCTGCCCCATCCTTCTCTCTCCAAAAGGCCCTGCATCATCCTCAGCCCAGTCCTTGTCCACAGCCAGTCCT
>NW_027400225.1:6014-6199 GCF_003265705.2 Callorhinus ursinus
CCAGTGCGTGGTTTGTCAGGCAGGGGAGGGCTCGCTTTCAACTCAGGGATTCTCTGACTGGTCTAGCATGGGTTCCAGAGGGCTGGATTCCAGCTTCTCTGCTAACCAGCTCTGGGACTGGAGCCATTTACCTCCCCTCTTTGGGCCTCGCTCTCCTCCTCTGTGCAAAGGGGTGATGCTGAATG
>NW_027400226.1:0-5903 GCF_003265705.2 Callorhinus ursinus
AGGTGGCTTGGTGACAGACATTGGGGACAGTATGTGCTATGGTGACCGCTGTGAATTTTGCAAGACTGTTGAATCACAGATCAGTACTTCTGAAACAAATAATGCAATATATGTTAAGAAAAAAAAAGAAGAAGATAGCAGGAGGGGAAGAATGAAGGGGAGTAAGTCAGAGGGGGAGACGAACCATGAGAGACGATGGACTCTGAAAAACAAACTGAAGTTTCTAGAGGGGAGGGGTTTGGCGGATGGGTTAGACTGGTGATGGGTATTAAAGAGGGCACATCCTGTGTGGAGCACTGGGTGTTTTCACAAACAATGAATTATGGAACACTACATCAAAAACTAATGATGTATGGTGATTAACATAAGAATAAAAAAATTTTAAAAAAATAAATAAATATGTTAAAACTACAAAATCAATTAAATGTATTAATTTAATTCATATAATACTAAAATCATGATTTCAATGAAGTTACTATTTAAATTTTTTAATAAAATTAATTGGCTTAATAAACCAATTGGTTTTAATAAAATAAACTTGCTTAATAAAACCATTCAAGACATTAATTCAATTAAACTAATTTAATGTAGTCACTATTTTACTATATATAATCACAAATAGCTAGTTGCATATTACATATATGAACTTAAATTTTTAAATTTTACTCGCTTTTGACTTTTCAGCATGAAATTTATATAAACACTGTTATATAGCCATTGTATTATTTTACAATGTCATGTTTAACCACTAAGCCATTTATTAATTTAATAGTACTTCCAAAATATAATACCAGAAAATATAAGTTCTGATTAAAACCCTCATTTCATATTTATTAATAATTTTAGAGAAGTAAAATGGCATATATAAATGAATCATAAAAGTCCTTAACATAGATGTCACATTTTGTATTCATACGTATCTTGAGAAGGTAGGCATTACCCTGCCCATTTTACAGATGAAAAACTAGAGTCTCAAGAAAGTAACTTAACTACAATAAAAAGTGCCAGAGCTGAGATTCAAAACCAAATTCTTTGACTCAAGATCGGATCTCTAAACTGTGTAAATATCTGAACATTAATTGAGCTTCCCAATATCACACTGCCAATTAAAAGTAAAGTTAGAACAAGAAACTTTGTCTCTAGACTTCTACATCAAAACACTTTTTCATATATTGTCTTCTGATCTAATTTATTTTATTGTGCTTTTATGATAGTTGAGTTAAGAATATGCCCTTTTTATTTGGTCTACTTGTTCACATAGAACAATAATTGTTTGCTAACTTTATCTAAAATGACATTTGCAAACAGAATACTTGAGATAGTGCTGAGAGAATAAAAAATTTGCTTTTGGTGGTAATGAAAAATATACTTAAATTACAGAATATGTTTCATTATGAAATGTTAAAGTAAAATATCACAGCACACCAAAAAGTCTTTGTATTGATTTAATACTACTGTCATTGGTGGTAAGCATGACTTATTAAAGTGGTAAAATAAATGTGTACAACATGATATGAGACATTCTGTAGCATTTATTATGCTAAGCCTGTTTCCAAAATGGAAACCATTATAGATACACTATCAAATAATAGTAGAGATTATAAACACTGGATAATTATTACTGTTTTATTAAAAAGAATTAAGATTTGCAAAAGGAAAACAGTTTTGAGGGGAAAATTCATTTCTGAATGAGGTCAAAAACATTACAGTTAAGTTTATGTAGACGGATGAATCAGCTACTGCAAGTTTATGCAGTGGAAGTTTAAGGATAAATAAATTCATAAGTACCAATTCCACACAATATTCCGAAGAAGAAAAAACATCAGAGTTATTTCTAGATCCTACTACAAAAGAATTCTCAAGAAGATGAAAAAGTGAGACAAGAAGGAGAAAGTGGTAAGAAAAAGAACAATCAGGTATCCAAAACATTACATAAGATGCTTTGTTTACATTATCTTACTTAAGGGATGTAGAGATTTAGGTTTTTTTAATTTTTTATTGTTATGTTAATCACCATACATTACATCATTAGTTTTTGATGTAGTGTTCCATGATTCATTGTGTATAACACCCAGTGCTCCACGCAGAATGTGCCCTCTTTAATACCCATCACCAGGCTAACCCATCCCCGCTACCCTCCTCCCCTCTAGAACCCTCAGTTTGTTTTTCAGAGTCCATCGTCTCTCATGGTTCGTCTCCCCCACTGACTTACTCCCCTTCATTCTTCCCCTACTGCTATTTTCTTTTTTTTTCTTACCATATATTGCATTATTTGTTTCAAAAGTACAGATCTGTGATTCTACAGTCTTGCACAATTCACAGCGTTCACCATAGCACATACCCTCCCCAATGTCTATCACCCAGCCACCCCATCTTTCCCACCTCCCACCACTCCAGCAACCCTCAGTTTGTTTCCTGAGATTAAGAATTCCTCCTATCAGTGAGGTCATATGATACATGTCTTTCTCTGATTGACTTATTTCACTCAGCATAACACCCTCCAGTTCCATCCACGTCGTTGCAAATGGCAAGATCTCATTCCTTCTGATGGCTGCATAATATTCCAATCTGTATATATATACCACATCTTCTTTATCCATTCAGCTGTTGACGGACATCTCGGCTCTTTCCACAGTTTGGCTATTGTGGACATTGCTGCGATAAACAGTGGGGTGCACGTACCCCTTCGGATCCCTACATTTGTATCTTTGTGGTAAATACCCAGGAGTGCAATCGCTGGATTGTATGGCAGCTCTATTTTCAACTGTTTGAGGAACTTCCACACTGTTTTACAGAGTGGTTGCAGGAGCTTGCATTCCCACCAACAGTGTAGGAAGGTTCCCCTTTCTCCGCATTCCCGCCAACATCTGTCGTTTCCTGACTTGTTCATTTTAGCCATTCTGACTGGTGTGAGGTGGTATCTCATTGAGGCCTTGATTTGGATTTCCCTGTTGCCAAGCGATGTTGAGCACTTTTTCATGTGTCTCTTGGCCATTTGGATGTCTTCCTTGGAAAAATGTCTGTTCATGTCGTCTGCCCATTTCTTGATTGGATTATTTGTTCTTTGGGTGTTGAGTTTGATAAGTTCTTTATAGATTTTGGATACTAGCCCTTTATCTGATAGGTCATTAGCAAATATTTTCTCCCATCCTGTCGGTTGTCTTTTGGTTTTGTGGACTGTTTCTTTTGCTGTGCAAAAGGTTTTTATCTTGATGAAATCCCAATAGTTCATTTTTGCCCTTGCTTCCCTTGATTTTGGCGATGTTTCTAGAAAGAAGTTGCTGCAGCTGAGGTCGAAGAGATTGCTGCCTGTGTTCTCCTTTAGGATTTTGATGGACTCCCGTCTCACGTTTAGGTCTTTCAACCATTTGGAGTCTATTTTTGTGAGTGGTGTAAGGAAATGGTCCAGTTTCGTTCTTCTGCATGTGGCTGTCCAATTTTCCCAACACCATTTGTTGAAGAGACAGTCTTTGTTCCATTGGACATTCTTTCCTGCTTTGTCAAAGATTAGTTGACCGTAGAGTTGAGGGTCCATTTCTGGGCTCTCAATTCTGTTCCATTGATCTATGTGTCTGTTTTTGTGCCAGTACCATACTGTCTTGATGATGACAGCTTTGTAATAGAGCTGGAAGTCCAGTATTGTGAAGCCACCAGCTTTGCTTTTCTTTTTCAATATCCCTCTGGCTATTCAGGGTCTCTTCTGGTTCCATACAAATTTTAGGATTATTTGTTCCATTTCTTTGAAAAAAGTGGATGGTATTTTGATGGGGATTGCGTTCAATGCGTAGATTGCTCTAGGTAGCGTTGACATCTTCACAATGTTTGTTCTTCCAATCCATGAGCATGGAACGTTTTTCCATTTCTTTGTGTCTTCTTCAATTTCTTTCATGAGTATTTTTATAGTTTTTGGAGTACAGATCCTTTGCCTCTTTGGTTAAATTTATTCCTAGGTATCTTATGGTTTTTGGTGCAATTGTAAATGGGATCGACTCCTTGATTTGTCTCTCTTCTGTCTTGTTGTTGGTGTATAGGAATGCCACTGATTTCTGTGCATTGATTTTATATCCTGCTACTTTACTGAATTCCTGTATGAGTTCTAGCAGTTTTGGGGTGGAGTCTTTTGGGTTTTCCACGTACAGTATCATATCATCTGCAAAGAGTGAGAGTTTGACTTCCTCTTTGCCGATTTGGATGCCTTTGATTTCTTTTTGTTGTCTGATTGCTGTGGCTAGGACTTCTAATACTATGTTGAATAGCAGTGGTGAGAGTGGACATCCCTGCCGCGTTCCTGACCTTAGGGGAAAGGCTCTCAGCCTTTCCCCATTGAGAATGATACTCGCTGTAGGTTTTTCATAGATGGCTTTTATGATATTGAGGTATGTACCCTCTATCCCTATACTCTGAAGAGTTTTGATCAAGAAAGGATGTTGTACTTTGTCAAATGCTTTTTCTGCATCTATTGAGAGGATCATATGATTCTTGTTCTTTCTTTTGTTAATGTATTGTATCACGTTGATTGATTTGCGGATGTTGAACCAGCCTTGCAGCCCAGGAATAAATCCCACTTGGTCATGGTGAATAATCCTTTTAATGTACTGTTGGATCCTATTGGCTAGTATTTTGGTGAGAATTTTTGCATCCATGTTCATCAAGGATATTGGTCTGTAATTCTCTTTTTTGATGGGGTCTTTGTCTGGTTTTGGGATCAAGGTAATGCTGGCCTCATAAAATGAGTTTGGAAGTTTCCCTTCCATTTCTATTTTTTGGAACAGTTTCAGGAGAATAGGTATTAATTCTTCTTGAAATGTCTGATAGAATTCCCCCGGGAAGCCGTCTGGCCCTGGGCTTTTGTTTCTTGGGAGATTTTTGATGACTGTTTCAATTTCCTTAGTGGTTATAGGTCTGTTCAGGTTTTCTATTTCTTCCTGGTTCAATTTTGGTAGTTGATACATCTCTAGGAATGCACCCATTTCTTCCAGGTTATCTAATTTGCTGGCATAGAGTTGCTCATAATATGTTCTTATAATTGTTTGTATTTCTTTGGTGTTGGTTGTGATCTCTCCTCTTTCATTCATGATTTTGTTGATTTGGGTCATTTCTCTTTTCTTTTTGATCAGTCTGGCCAGGGGTTTATCAATCTTGTTAATTCTTTCAAAGAACCAGCTCCTAGTTTCGTTGATCTGTTCTACTGTTCTTTTGGTTTCTAGTTCATTGATTTCTGCTCTGATCTTGATTATTTCTCTTCTCCTGCTGGGTTTAGGCTTTATTTGCTGTTCTTTCTCCAGCTCCTTTAGGTGTAGGGTTAGGTTGTGTATTTGAGACCTTTCTTGTTTCTTGAGAAAGGCTTGTATTGCTATATACTTTCCTCTCAGGACTGCCTTTGCTGTATCCCAAAGATTTTGAACAGTTGTGTTTTCATTTTCATTGGTTTCCATGAATTTTTTTAATTCTTCTTTAATTTCCTGGTTGACCCATTCATTCTTTAGTAGGATGCTCTTTAGCCTCCATGTATTTGAGTTCTTTCCGACTTTCCTCTTGTGGTTGAGTTCTAGTTTCAAAGCATTGTGGTCTGAAAATATGCAGGGAATGATCCCAATCTTTTGGTACCGATTGAGACCTGATTTGTGACCTAGGATGTGATCAATTCTGGAGAATGTTCCATGGGCACTAGAGAAGAATGTGTATTCCGTTGCTTTGGGATGGAATGTTCTGAATATGTCTGTGAAGTCCATTTGGTCCAGTGTGTCATTTAAAGTCTTTATTTCCTTGTTGATCTTTTGCTTAGATGATCTGTCCATTTCAGTCAGGGGGGTGTTAAAGTCCCCCACTATTATTGTATTGTTGTCAATGTGTTTCTTTGCTTTTGTTATTAATTGCCTTATATAATTGGCTGCTCCCATGTT
>NW_027400227.1:0-5902 GCF_003265705.2 Callorhinus ursinus
CTGAGATTATCATGTTTTATAAAATGATTAAAATTACAGCTGAGGGGGAAGAAAAGATGACGGAGGAGTAGGGGACCCTACTTCAACTGGTCCCCGGAATTGAGCTGGATATCTACCAGACCACTCTGAGCACCCACAAAATCAGCCTGAGATGTAAGAAAAGAGATCTGGATCTCTACAAACAGAATATCGTAGCCGGTTGGTTTTGAGGTACAAAGCGGGAAGCCCTGATTCCGTGGGCAGATATCAGAGGATAAACGGCAGCAGGAGGGAGGCTGGATGAGGGGATCCTACACTGCCTGTGAGCGATAGCCTCCCGCCCTGGGGATGAGGCACAGACTCACAGACCAGTAGCAGCGGGGAAAGGACTTTAGGGCAGCCCCGAGGGCGGAAACCTGGAGCAGCGGGGTCGCGCGTGTGAACTGGAAGCAGCTGGCGGTTTTAGAAGCACAAAGGGCAGAGACATGCCCCAACCTGGAGGCAGGACTGAGAACGCTGAGGAGGGGCACACAACCCAGGACGCTGCAGTTTATAGCAGCACAGACAGAAACAGAGACAGTGTTGCCTGGAGAGCTCACTGAAGAACAAACTGCAATCTCTCTGCTCTGAGGCAGAGGGTTGGAAATGGTCTCTTCTTCTCTGACTCTAGGAAGAGACCAGAAAGCCGCCAGGGAAAGCCGCCAGAGAACAAAAGCCCCAATAAACTGATTCCCACTGAGCCCATCCCCTGCCACAGGAGGGCAGGGCAACTCTGCCCAAACAGGGTTGCCTGAGTAACAGCATGGCAGGCCCCTCCCCAGAAGACAGGCTGGGAAACAAAAGGCCAGCAACCCTAAGGTCTCTAGAAAACAGGTGCATCTTCTTTGGATTCTGGTCAATAATTTGGACTCTATACATTCCCTCAAACACCCATCAACAGAATGACTAGGAGGAGGAACCCCCAAATTAGAAAAGACTCACAGATTATGACTTATGCCGCAGATTTACAAATGGATGCACATATAACCAAGATGTCGGAGATGGAATTCAGGCTATCAATTGTGAAGACAATGGCTAGAATGAAGAAATGAATTAATGGCAACATAGAGTCTCTAAGGGCAGAAATGAAAGCTGAATTGGCAGAACTTAAAACTGTTATCAATGAGATCCAATCTAATTTAGATAACCTAACAGCTAGGGTAAGTGAGGCAGAAGAACAAATAAGTGACCTGGAAGACAATATAATAGATAAAAAGGGAAAAGAGGAGGCCAGGGAAAAACAACTCATAATCCATGAAAATAGAATCAGAGAAATAAGTGACACCATGAAACGTTCCAATGTCAGAATAATTGGAATCCCGGAGGCAGTGGAGAGAGAAAGATGGCTAGAAGATGTATTTGAGCAAATCGTAGCTGAGAACTTCCCTAATCTGGGGAATGAAACAAACATTCCTGTCCTAGAGGCAGACAGGACCCCTCCCAAGATCAAGGAAAACAGGCCAAACCCTGGCATGTAAGAGTAAAATTTGCAAATCTTAGAACAAAGGAAACCATCTTAAGGGCAGTTAGGGGGAAGAGATTCCTTACATACAGAGGGAGGAACATCAGAATAACGTCAGACCTATCCACAGAGACCTGGCAAGCCAGAAAGGCCTGGCAAGACATATTCAGGGCACTAAATGAAAAAAACATGCAGCCAAGAATACTTTATCCAGCAAGGCTGTCATTTAGAATGGATGGAGAGATGCAGAGCTTCCACGAGTGGCAGAAACTGAAAGATTATGTGACCACTAAGCTGGCCCTGCAAGAACTATTAAGGGGGGTTCTATAAAAGGAGAAAGACCCCAAGAGTGATATACAACAGACATTTACAGGGACAATCTATAAAAACAACATCTTCACAGGCAACATGATGGCAACTAATTCATATCTTTCAATAATCACTCTCAACGTGAGTGGGCTAAATGCTCTCATAAAACAGCACAGAGTTGCAGATTGGATAAAAGAACAAGACCCATCCATATGCTGTCTACAAGAGAGACTCATTTTGAACCTAAAGATATATCCAGACTGAAAGTGAAAGGATGGAGATTCATCTTTCATGCCAGTGGACCTCAAAAGAAAGGTGGGGTAGCAATTCTTATATCAGACAAATTAGATTTTAAACTAAAGTCTATAATTAGAGACACAGAAGGACACTATATCATTCTTAAAGGGGCTATCCAAAAAGAAGATCTAACAATTGTAAATATCTATGCCCCCAACATGGGAGCAGCCATCTACATAAGCCAACTGTTAACCAAAATGAAGACTCATATTGATAATAATACGTTGATTGTAGGAGACCTCAATACTCCACTCTCAGCAATGGACAGATCATCTAAACAGAAAATCAACAAGGAAACAAGAGCTTTGAATGATACACTGGACCAGATGGACCTCATAGATATATACAGAATATTCCACCCTAAAACAACAGAATACTCATTCTTCTTAGCACACATGGAAGTTTCTCCAGAATAAACCACATACTGGGTCACAAATCAGGTCTCAATGGATACCAAAAGATTGAGATTATTCCCTGCATATTCTCAGACCATAATGGTCTGAGTTCCAGTTTGGAACTCAATCAAAAGAAAAAATTTGGCAGAAATTCAAACATTTGGAAGCTAAAGATGACTCTGCTCAAGAATGTTTGGGTCAACCAGCAAATCAAAGAAGAACTTAAACAATTCATGGAATTCAATGATAATGAAAACACATCGGTCCAAATCCTATGGGATACTGCAAAGGTGGTCCTAAGGGGGAAATACATAGCCATCCCAGACTCGCTCAAAAAAACAAAAAAATCCCGAATTCCCCAACTAATATTACAACTTAAAGAACTAGAGAAAAAGCAACAAATGATGCCTAAGCCACGCATTCGAAGAGAAATAATTAAGATTAGAGCAGAGATCAATGAATTAGAAACCAGAAACACAGATCAGATCAACGAAACTAGAAGTTGGTTCTTTGAAAGAATTAATAAGATTGATAAACCACTGGCCAGAAATATCCAAAAGAAAAGAGAAAGGACCCAAATTAATAAAATTATGAATGAAAGGGGAGAGATCATGACTAACACCAAGGAAATAGAAACAATTATTAGAAATTATTATCAACAACTATATGCCAATAAACTGAGCAATCTGGATGAAATGGAGGCCTTCCTGGAATCCTATAAGCTACCAAGACTGAAACAGGAAGAAATTGACAACCTGAATAGGCCAATAACCAGTAACAAAATTGAAGCAGTGATCAAAAACCTCCCAAAAAACAAGAATCCAGGGCCTGATGGATTCCCTGGGGAATTCTACCAAACATTCAAAGAAGAAATAATACCTATTCTACTGAAGCTGTTTCAAAAAATAGAAACAGAAGGAAAACTTCCAAACTCATTCTATGAGGCAAGCATTACCTTCATCCCAAACCAGACAAAGAACCCATCAAAAAGGAGAATTTCAGACTGATATCTCTGATGAATATGGATTCCAAAATCCTCAATAAAATCCTAGCTAATAGGATCCAACAATACATTCAAAGGATCATCCACCCTGACCAAGTGGGGTTTATCCCCAAGATGCAAGGGTGGTTCAACATTCGCAAATCAATCAATGTGATAAAACACATTAATAAGGGGAGGGAGAAGAACCATATGGTCCTCTCAATTGATGCAGAAAAAGCATTTGACAAAATACAACATCCTTACTTAATTAAAACTCTTCAGAGTATAGGGATAGAGGGAACATTCCTCAAGTTAATAAAAACCATCTATGAAAAATCCAGAGCAAATATCATCCTCAATGGGGAAAAGCTGAAAGCCTTTCCCTTAAGATCAGGAGCACGTCAAGGATGCCCATTCTCACCACTATTGTTCAACATAGCGCTAGAAGTCCAAGCAACAGCAATCAGACAACAACAAAAAAAAATAGAAGGTATTCAAACTGGCAAAGAAGAAGTCAAACTCTTGCTTTTCACAGATGACATGATACTTTATGTGGAAAACCCAAAAGACTCCACCCCCAAATTACTAGAACTCATACAGCAATTCAGTAATCTGGCAGGATACAAAATCAATGGACAGATATCAGTCGCTTTCTTATACACCAACAGTGCAACTGTAGAAAGAGAAATTAGAGCAACGATTCCATCTACAATAGCACCAAAAACCATAAGATACCTCGGAATAAACCTAACCAAAGAGGTAAAGGATCTATACTCTAGGAACTACAGAACACTCATGAAAGGAATTGAAGAAGACACAAAAAGATGGAAAAATATTCCATGCTCATGGACTGGAAGAATAAACATTGTTAAAATGTCTATGCTACCCAGAGCAATCTATACCTTCAATGTCATCTCGATCAAAATTCCAATGACATTTTTCAAAGTGCTGGAACAAACAATCCTAAAATGTGTATGGAATCCGAAAGACCCTAAATTGCCAAGGAAATGGTGAAAAAGAAAAACAAAGCTGGGGGCATCACATTGCCTGATTTCAAGCTATATTACAAAGCTGTGATCACTAAGACAGCATGGTACTGGCACAAAAACAGACATATAGACCAGTGAAACAGAATAGAGAACCCAGATATGGACCCTCAACTTTATGGTCAAATAATCTTCGACAAGCCGGAAAAAACGTGCAATGGATAAAAGACAGTCGCTTCAATAAATGGTGCTGGGAAAATTGGACAGCCACATGCAGAAGAATGAAACTTGACCATTCTCTAACACCATACACAAAGATAAACTCAAAATGGATGAAAGACCTCAATGTGAGACAGGAATCCATCAAAATCCTAGAGGAGAACATGGGCAGTAAACTCTTTGACATCAGCCACAGCAACTTCTTTCAAGATACATCTCCAAAAGCTAGTGAAACAAAAGCAAAAATGAACTTTTGGGACTTCATCAAGATAAAAAGCTTCTGCACAGCAAAGGAAACAGTCAACAAAACAAAGAGGCAACCCACAGAATGGGAGAAGATATTTGCAAGTGACACTACAGATAAAGGGCTTGTATCCAAGATCTATAAAGAACTTCTCAAACTCAACACCCCAAAAACAAATAATCAAGTCAAAAAGTGGGCCGAAGACATGAACAGACACTTCTCTGAAGAAGACATACAAATGGCTAACAGACACATTAGAAAATGTTCATCATCATTAGCCATCAGGGAAGTTCAAATCAAAACCACATTCAGATAGCACCTTACACCAGTTAGAATGGTAAAATTGGACAGGGAAAGAAACAACAAATGTTGGAGAGGTTGTGGAGAAAGGGGAACCCTCTTACGCTGTTGGTGGGAATGCAAGTTGGTACAGCCACTTTGCAAAACAGTGTGGAGGTTCCTCAAAAATTTAAAAATAGAGCTACCCTATGACCCAGCAATTGCACTCCTGGGTATTTACCCCAAAGACACAGATGTAGTGAAAAGAAGGGACACATGCACCCCAATGTTCATAGCGGCAATGTCCGCAATAGCCAAACTGTGGAAAGAGCCAAGATGCCCTTCAACAGATGAATGGATAAAGATGTTGTGGTCCATATATACAATGGACTATTACTCAGCCATCAGAGAAAATCAATACCCAACTTTTACATCAACATGGATGGGACTGGAGGAGATTATGCTAAGTGAAATAAGTCAAGCAGAGAAAGTCAATTATCATATGGTTTCACTTATTTGTGGAACATCAGGAAGAGCATGGAGGACATTAGGAGAAGGAAGGGAAAAATGAGGGGGGGGTGGAATCGGAGGGAGAGATGAACCATGAGAAACTATGGACTCTGAGAAACAAATAGGGTTTTAGAGGGGAGGGGGATTGGTTAGCCCAGTGATGGGTACTAAGGAGGGCACGTACTGCATGGAGCACTGGGT
>NW_027400228.1:0-5901 GCF_003265705.2 Callorhinus ursinus
CCGTGGGTTCATGGGGGCCAAGGAAGAAAGAGCCTGGTCCCCCTCAGTCTGAGTCCATTCCCGCAAGGCCTATGAGGTCCTCCCCTTGGGGTTCTTCCTTGTAGCGGCTGGGCTTCTGAGTCTTTCCCCGTTTGGGACATTTGTTTTTCCAATGTCCTTTCTCTTTACAGTAGGCATATTGATCCCTTGCCAAGGGGGTTCTGGGCTTCCCCCCTTTCAGTGGTTCGGGTCTCCCCATCTTTGTGTTGTCCTTTTCATTCAGGGTGGCAGCATGGAAGCTGACTTTCTTTTTCATCTTTTTGTCGGCTTCCCGTTCAGCTGCAACCTCCCTGTTCATGTAGACCTTATCGGCAATCTCAATCAGTTGGGTGATGTTCATCTAGGCAAAACCCTCTAGTTTCTGAAGTTTCTTTCTGATGTCTGAGGAAGCCTGAGCCACGAAGGTGGTGTTTACCATCTGTTGGCTTTCCTGTGCCTCGGGGTCAAATGGAGTGTATATCCTGTAGGCTTCACATAGTCTTTTGTAGTAGTCCCCAGGGGACTCCCCTGGTTGTGACCGAGGATACCTTAGTCATGTTCATGGGTTTCTTAGCTCCTGCCTGGATTCCCTGGAGGAGGGCCTCCTGATACTGGCAGATGTGGGCCTGTTCCTCGGTTGTGGTGAAGTCCCATGCTGGGTGCTCTTCGGGTGCGGCTGTGTTAGCCCAGGCACCAGGGTTGATGACTCCCACTGGTGCATGCTCTTCCAGGTACTGCCATGCACCTTTCATTATTCTCCTCCTTTCCTCTGTATTAAACAGGGTGCGGAGTAACTGTTGGCAGTCTTCCCAGGTTGGCCGATGAGTCTGGAAGAGGGATTCTATGAGGTCTACCATGGCCTGTGGTTTCTCAGAGTAGGATGGGGTGTTATGTTTCCAGTTGAGGAGGTTGGTTGTGGAGAAGGGCTGATAATAACATCATGGAATGGCTGGGTTGGACCGTCCATTCTTCATTGTGCCTCTCGGGTTCCCGCGTCTCTTGTACCGGCATTTGGAGGGTGCTTGCCCCTGGCCTGGGGCATAGCCTGGCTGCTGGTCCTGGAGAAAGTGGATCTTTTGGGCCTGGGGGCGCCAGTGGATCCTCTGGGCCTGGGGGCGCTGGTGAAACCAATGGCGGCAGTGTGTCTGGAGCTGAAGGGCAATGTGTAGGCAGTCTTGGGGGTACGTATGGTGGGGGCAGGGTCGGTTCATCCTTGGGATCTCCGACTAGGATTTGTGGAGATTGGGGCTTTTGCTGATTTTCTTTAGGTCATTTGGATGAGGCGATTAAGACCCTGGCCTGTCCCTGCCTATTGCAAGCAAATCGCATCCAGGGGGGAAGGGTCTGAGCAGTTCCTAGCCAGGAGTCAATGTACGGAAACTGGTCAGGGTGTCCTGGTTCTCCTGTTATGACTTGCCATACTTAAAGAATCATTGGGACATCCAATGTCCCTTCTGAAGGCCACCTGACATCTAAGATGGGCCATTCCAATTCACATAGGGTTCTTAACTTGCCGGGGTTCATCCTGACTCCATAGTCTCCTGAAAACCACTTCTTGAAATTTTGGATCATGGTCTCTAGAACCATAGGTTTACTCTGCCCTGACCCCATGGTGTTGTCCCAGTGTGCGGTGGCGCAGAGACAGACAAAGGGGGAGGGTGCCAACTGAGATGAGGAGACCAATCAGAAGCCTGTCTGGTCGTGTCCCAAAGGAGCTTGGGTGAGGCTTAGCCATAGTGGTCTCAGTGTTGTGACTTATGATCAGAAATTATTCTGATGTCGCCATAGACTGTATGCCATTCACCACGGAATTGCAGACGGGCCCACTCAGACTCCGTAGACGTCTGGGGACCTTAAGGGTGCCCGCCCATGGAGTCACAGAATCAGTCCACTTGAGCAAGCCAGGTTGGACTGCATATTCACTCCCACATTCACACTCCAGAAGTTATTACATTCCCTCCCTGGGAATCCCTACCTGTGAGACCTCCAAGAGGTCTCTGGGAGGTGATCAGGCTCCCCTTCCACCCCAATGGAGGTGGGCCTGTCTGGATCCTGGGACCCATGGCCTTACCAGAATCTGACATCGGGACCAGGTCCTCGCCTGCCAAGTCTCCTCAAATCCGGTGGGAATAGCAGAGTGGGGCCAGCCCAAGGCGACTGGGGCGGGAGACTGCTGAATATTAGGGCATGCCTTCTCCGTTACAATCCCTCGTTCGGTCACCACCCCGCCATTGCCCCAAACCGGTGGCAACAGTGGGCCAGTGTGGTTGGGTTTCCTGGTCAGGGAACCAAATGTTACAGAACCTGGACTGGATCGCCCAATGGAAGAACCTAGCAGAACCCCAGATCTTGGAGGATAGGAGGTTTATTTAATGCCAGCGGTCTCAGAGTAGAGTGATCTCCAATGCTCTGAGCCCTGAGCACAAAGGGGGCAATTAATACACTTCTACTTCTGCATACTTGGCACTTTTGGCGCATGCACAAAGCGGGGCAGGGAGAAGAACCTGAAAGAGCCCCAGGGCAAGGACTGGGACTCTCTGCCTGGCTCGGTCCGCCATCTTATGTCACAGATTTCCTTATCACTCCCACCGGGTCTGAGTTGAGGGCATGGTTCAAGGTAAGTATCAGGGTCAGGGTTTGCCTCCCGGGGGCCACTGAAATTGGCAGTTTGCTGGAATGAACATGCAGAGATCTCCTGCTCTGAGAACTTTCCACAGTTCCAAATGGTGTGGTTTCCTTCTATGTGGCAGGTTGAATCCTCTGGTATTGCTCAGGTATTCCCAATTCCTGGGGCTTTGGAGCCCAGCCTCTGAGGCCATACACCTCAGAAGCCACCTTATGGTTAGGGTCAGGGCCAAGAGGAATGGGAGGCTCGATCTGCTGGCACTGGGGTGAGCTTCCCAGGGGTTTGATTTGAGAGTGTGGGTCAAGTGAGTGTTAGGCTCATGGTTTGCACCCAGGGAGCCTGCAGAAAGTGGGGGTTCGCTGGAATGGGCATGCAGATTTCTCCTGCACTGTATGGTTTCTAGAGTTCAAAATGGCTCAGTTTCCTTCTGGGTGGCAGGCTGAGTCCTCTGCTATTGCTCAGGTGTCCCCAATCCCTGGGTCTTTGGAACCAGGCCTCTGGGGACAGACCCCTTAGAAGCCATGCTAGGGTTTGGGGTAAGACCTAGGGTCATGGCATGCTGATCTGCCGGTGCAGTGATGAGCTTCCCAGGGTTCTGTGTTAAGGGCATGGGTCAGGGTGAGTGTTAGGCTCAGGGTTTGAGGCCTGCAGGCCACTGAAAGTAGGATTTGCTTGGTTTGGCATTCAGAATACCTCTTGTTTTGAATGCTTCCCAGAGGTCCATTTTCACAGAATCCATCTGGGTGGCAGGTTGAATCCTATGGTATTGCTCAGTAGTCCCCAATCCATGGAGTTTGGATCGGGGCCTCTAGGGACAGAACCCTGAAAAGCCACCCTAGGTTTAGGATTAGGGACTAGAGGAATGTCAGGCCCAATCTGCAGGCACTGCGGTGAGCTTCCACTACTTCTGAGTTGAGGGTGTGGGTCAGGGTGAGTTTCAGGCTCAGGGTTTGTGTCCAGGGGAGCGCTGAATGTGGGGATTTGCTGGGATGGGCATTCAGAGTTCCCCTGTTCTTAATGCTTTCCAGAGATTAAATGGCGGGTTGAGTTGGCAAGTCCTTCTAGTTGGCAGGTTGAGTCCTCTTGTATTGCTAGGAGTCCCCAGTCCTTGGGGCTTTGGAGCCAGGCCTCTGGGGACAGACCCCTCAGAAGCCTCCCTAGGGTGACGGTTATGGCCTGGCAGCATGGCAAGCCGAACTGCCGGCGCTGTGGTGCGGTACGGATGGTTTGACTTAAGGGCGTTCATCAGGGTAAGTGTCAAGCTCATGGATTGCGGCCAAGGGGCCGATGAAAGTGGGGGTTCGCTTGGATGGGCGTGCAGTGTACTCATGCTCTGAATGCTTTCTGGAGTTCCAAATGGCTTGTTTTCCTTCTGGGAGACAGGCTGCGTCTTCTGGTCTTGCTCAGGTGTCCCCATCTCGGTGGCTTTGGAGCCAGGCTTCTGTGGACAGACCACTCAGAAGTTAACCTAGGGTTAGAGTTAAGGCTTAGGATCATTTCAGCAGGGATCTGCCCATGCTGTGCGAGCTTCCCGGGGGTCTGAGTTGAAGGTGTGGGTCAAGATGATGAGTGTTAGGCTCAGGGTTTCCCGCCAGGGGGCCACTAAATGTGGGGTTTCACTTGGATAGGCATGAAGATTTCTCCTGCTCTGAATGCTTTCTGGAGTTCCAAATGGCGTGATTTCTGTCTGGGTGGCAGGCTGAGTCCCATGGTATTGCACAGGTGTCCCCCAAACCTGAGTCTTTATAGCCATGTCCCTGGATGGTGAGAGAGCTCATGTCCCCAGTCTCAGAAGTAGCTGTTGGCCTCATCTCTCTGGGCCAAGGGATGGCCAGTGCTTCTATAAACACCCAGAAAGAGTGGGAAAGGTCTAGACAGGAGAAGATCATCATCACAAGTTTTGTGCCCTACTAAGGCCTCAGTATTCCCTTTTGCAAAACCAGGATAACCGATAATACTTATGTCACAGGATTTATTTGTGAATGTTATGAAATAATGTACTTTGAACTTTAAAGTGTTATTATTTTTATTCCACTTGTAGAAGAAGAGAGAAAAAGCCAGGGTGGGGGTGGAATTGAGTGCCCAGTGCTCTTGGATATTACCTCTGGAGTTTCTGCTGGGTCTTCGAGGTGCCCTTCTCCTTTCAGGTAACCTGGATGGGGAGACCCATGCTGCAGAGTGAACAGTGGAGGATGTTTTCCTCCGAAATTTCATGCTGGGCATTCCCAGGGTGTCTGGTCGACCAGCTGATCCTAAAGCGCTGGGCTAACCAGTTGGAGATCTGTGTCCTGGTCTTGAGGCAGCTGCCTGCACACAAGTTCTACTTCCTGGTGGGCTACAGTGAGACTCTGCTGTCCCACTTTTACAAATGTCCCATCCGTCTGCAGCTCCAGACTGTGCCCTCCAAGGTCGTGTATCAGTACATCTAAGGCAGTCACCTTTTCTGCATCAGGCTCTAGCCTGTGAAGGACTGAACCATATGGGAAAGGAGTGAAGTAGAAATGGGGAAATACATCCCCTCACTGTCTCGAGGATTCCTTTTCAAAGCTGCTGTTGAATAAATAGACCTTCTGTGTTGTCTTCCCTCTTGGTTTGTCTTTCCTCCTTAGAGAAGAGAACTAGAATAGGGTTTCTTCGAAGATGTTCCAAGGCTCCCCAACAGGCTGCCAGTTGTTTGAGGCTTGGGTAATAGCTACAGTGCAATGAGTCTCTTGTCACTTTACCAGGAACTTTACCTGGGGTTCTTTGTTTTTTCTCAACGTGGAAGAATCCATCTTTGGTCATTATAAAATAATCAACATTAATTTTTAAAAATTTTAAACAGTATGGACATGTGTCAAGTCAAGCATGAAAGTTTCTTGTAATTCTTCCATAGAGAGAACTACTGTGAACAGTTTATTTTATTTCCAGATGTACTTTTTCCCCTCCAGAAATAACTTAATGGATACTCGTTCTTATTAAATAAGCTTTCAATTGAGCACCTCCTGTAGGCCACAGATTCTTCTGAGTGCTTGGAATCCATCAATGGACAAAACATTCTGTTCCAAGATCCCTGCCTTCGTGACACCTGTACCCCTGTGGAGGTCTGCAGGGAGGGTTAGGCAGCACTGAGGACTCCCAAGAAGGTGAGCTCAGTACAGGAGAGCATTTCAGGAGGTGGCATCTGCAAAAGCTGCAGGTGGTGCTGGGTGGTGGGGAAGGGATTGCTGACCAACTTCACTGTGACACTGACCTTGACCCTCACCTTGACCATGACC
>NW_027400229.1:0-5898 GCF_003265705.2 Callorhinus ursinus
CCCTCTCCAGCTCTTGTTCTCTCTTTTTTTGTTAATCATTTTTGAAAATACTGAGGTGTTTGATCGGGAGCATGCCCACGGAATGCATTATAGCCAGATACACTTTAACACAGTCCATCATACTTCCTCTTACTTCGTGGTGGAATCTCCACTGTTCGTGGAGAACAGTGCTATTACAAAGAAAATGCAAGCCACACATGGAATTTAAGATTTTCTGGCAGGAACGTTGAAAAGTAAAAAGTATAAGGGCACAACAATCAAAAATAATCTTGCATCCTGCCGCTTAATGCTTCACCTTAAGGGAAACCAAATTCTGCCAGAGTAATAAAGATGAGATTAATAGAAAAATAGGCTGTATTTCTTCAGGTTTTAAGTTTACATTTAAGGGAGCTGTAAATGAAATATAATTAAAATGCAATTCTAAGGAAAGAGGTCCTGCTAACTGCATTCCAAATATTATCGGAACGACTGCTGTGTCGGACCTGGCAGATGTAGAAACTGATCAGTTTCAGGTTTGACATGTTGGCAAGACTTCCTCTCAAGTGCTGTGTGCTCTTCCATCAGGAAGCACCTCAGGTTCCCTTATGTTCAAGGCCCATCCATCCATTGATTCTGTGGAGCAAAATGATGATACTTCATCATCATGGTTTGCATCCTAGAAGCCTTGTATGAACACCTTCAGGAAGAGAAATTTCCCCCCAATACTATATACCTGGCGGTACAGTTTGTAAGGAAAACTCTGGTCCCCTAGCATCTCTAACGGGAACCTGTAAGTTCCTTTCTTTTCCTCTTCATTTTCTTTTATTACTGTGTTAATATGAAAGCAAGGCTTCAATCATATCAAAGTGTTTCAAACCACTGTGTTATGGACTTATGAGTGCTCCATTTATCCTCTCTTTTAGCAGTGAAAGTGATTTCAGGTTGGCTTTCATATCCTTTTGATAAGACCCTCCTAGTTTTGAGAACGTTCCTAATATCAGTATGATGAGGTGTTTGTGTCTCATGTAGAAGATTTGCTGTGTCTGGCCTGGTCTCAGTCATTTCTCTAAGAATCTGTGGTTTTGTTTCCTGGGAAACCATACTTCCAGATCAAAATGTGTCTCCTCGGGCACTCATTGCAATTGGTTTAGTTTTAGGCATTTCCAGTGGACAGAGCTGGAAAATGGCTTATTTGTATTCATATATATTCATACATTCACATACACTCACATACACTGCCAATTCCAGACTGTCATGATGTTCCTCTTTGGGTCTTCTTTATTTTTTTTTCTCTATCCATAAAAAGTATAGGGCAAGAGGCAGAGTATTACACTAAGTGAATAAAATACTAATTTTTCAAAATGTTTTGTCCTGACTCTCAATATTCTTCTGGCTGTATACCTATGGTATGAGACGTCTTATGCCTTACTGGGACACCATTTGTGGCTTTTCATTAAACTGATATTGACATCCCTATGTCCCAGACTCCTCCACTGTGTGTGAACTGTCTTCTTTGTTGTTTTTGTAATATCACTGAACACCACATTACATGTCACTTATAGATTCATTTGCCTCTCACAAGAGAACTTTAGAAATTGTCAAAGGATTAATTTATGCATTAGTAAGATGCATAATATATATAGTGACCACTAAGTTTGGAAAGATTGTAACCTCGATGCCATGTTGTTGTGTTTATTTGGTTCACCCTCATATTTAACAGAAGAGAGACAAAGAGCCATTTTATGACAATCAACCAAAGTAGAAGGGAACGTACTGAATGGGAGAAGATATTTGCAAATGACATATCCAATGAATGGTTAGTATCCAACATATATAAAGAGCTTATACAACTCAACACCAAAAGCCACAAATAATCCAATTTAAAAAGAGGCAGAAGAAATGAACAGACATTACTCCAAAGAAGACGTCCAGATGGCCAACAGACACATGAAAAATGCTCGACAACACTCATCATCAGGAAAAAGCAAATCGAAACAATTGGATAGGGCACCTGGGTGGCTCGGTCCATTACCCATCTGCCTTTGGCTCGGGTGGTGACCTTGGGGTCCTGGGATCTAGTCCCACATCGGGCTACCTGCTCAGTGGGGAGCCTGCTTCTCCCTCTCCGCCTCCCCCCACTTGTGCTCTCTCTCCTTCAATCTCAAATAAATAGGGAAAATCTGGAAAAAAGAAAAAAAGAACCAACGAGCTATCACCTCACACCTGTCAGAATGGCTAAAATCAAAAATACAAGAAACAACAAGTGTGGGCCAGGATGTGGAGGAAAAGGAACCCTCTTACAGTATTGGTGGGAATACAAACTGGTGTAGCCATTGTGGAAAACAGTATGGAGGGTCCTCAAAAAGGAACGATTAAGATCCATTAATCCTACCACTGGATATTTATCCCCAAAATATAGAAACACTAATTTGCAGGAATACATGCGCCCTTTGTACAGCAGCATAGCCAAATTATGGAAAGAGCCCAGACGTCCATCAACAGATGAATGATAAAGAAAATATATTGTGTGTGTGTGTATATATATATATATATATATACACACATATCTATATCTATCTATCATCTATCATCTATCTATCTATCTATCTATCTATCTATCTATCTATACCATGGAATATTATTCAGCCATAAAAAAGAATTAAATCTTGCCATTTGCAAGGATACAGATGGAGCCAGAGTGTATTCTGCTAAGTGAAATAAGGCAGTCAGAGAAGGATAAATACCCCATGATCTCACTCCTATGTGGAATTTAAGAAACAAAACATGTAAGCAAAGGAAATAGAAAAGGGAGAGAGACAAACCAAGAAAGAGACCCTTAACTATAGAGAACAAACTGATGGTTGCCCAAGGGGAGGGACGGTTGGGGGATGGGTTGAGGTGATGGGGATTAAGAAGTGCACTTGTCATAATGAGCACTGGGCAATGTATGGAAATGTTCAATCACCATGTTATATATTGGAAACTCATGGAACACTGTATGTTAACTATACTGGAAAAATATTTTTTAAAAATTTGAAACAATTTTAAAAAGGTGGAACATGGCTTGCTAGATTTCTTTGAGTTGACCTCATGCCATTGACCTGTGGTTGTATTCCTGGAAGCAAACATGGGTAGTTCGAGGTCATGGGTCAATGATGGATGATGTCCACAGTAGGTGTGTACAGTGGTGTTCAGTGACATAGAAGCTGAGGTTGAGGAGAGAGAAACAGGCAGGCAGGGGAAGTGGTGCCCTGAAGCACCTCTTCACTTCTTCAGCACAGGTTCCCCCCTAGATCATAGGAGCCAGAGACTTAGGAGGTCGCTGTAGCACTGATAAAGGCAATTGTCCACCTTTACTGCTTGTGGGTCCTGCACCTGGGGTCCCAAGGAAGCGATGCTTTCACATTTACCAAGGTCAAAATGAATCCACAAATCTCAATGCATGGGCTCTATCTCACCCCAGCACACATTGTACATCTGCTTTATGAAAGAAAAGAACCCAAAAGGAGCATTCTGGAAAAGATAAGAAAAAGGAAGACACTTCCCTGGTTCCCATAACATTAAAGCCATACAGCCCTACATGTACTAGAAATTTAAGACCGGGAAATGCAGTGTCTTTCTACAATGTCTTTTGTATAAAACTTTGTCACTTTTTATGTAAAAAATATATTTTGGTATATAACCCTATATCAAAAGTCCCTTTGTCATGACACTCTCTCCTGTGTAAAAATTGCCTGTCCCATGCAGCTGTACTAATCAGTGCTCAGGTAAAACTCGCACCCTTTTTTTTTTTTTTTTTTGAGTTTGAGCGCCATGTGGGATGCAGAGATTACTTAAAAAGAAAATAATTGAAAAGAAGTAAAATTAAAATAAAAATTTTAAAAATGTATATGCGTATCAGGAAATTTTTTACTCTCTACTCTCTCACATTGATATATTTACATTGTGTTACTTACACCATTAAGAGCACCTTAATTACTGTAGCTTTACGGTGAGGTTTAAAATTTAGTAAATTTCTCCAATTTAATTCTTCAAGGTTGTCTTGTCTATTCTAGGTATGTTGATTTCCAAATACATTTGAGAATTAGCTTGTAAATTTGCCCCCAAAATGCCTTCTCCAGTATGAATCAGAATAATGCTGATTTGAAGTTCCAACAATTTTGAGTGGTCTAGTCCATGAATGTGATATATTTTTTTTCTAATTATTTAGTATCCTTTAATTTATTTCAGCAAGAATTTTCAGAGATCTTTGTTACATGTGTTCTCATACATTTAATGAAGGTGGACGTGAATCTCCAATCTGTTTATTGAATTTCATTTCCTTTTTTTAAAAATTTCAATTTCTAAATGCTCACTGCTAGTATAGAGAAATATAGTAGATTATTACATGAATGTTACTGAGGTATAATTTAGGTACAGTAGACTGCATCCCTTTAAAGTGTACAATTAAGGCTGTACTTTCAGAGATCATTTCTTTCTTTCTTTCTTTTAATTTTATTTAATTATGTTATGTTAATCACCATACATTACATCACTAGTTTTTGATGTAGTGTTCCATGATTCATTGTTTGCCTATAACAGCCAGTGCTCCCTTCAATGCTGCCCTCTTTAATACCCACCACCATGCTAACCCATCCCCCCACCCCCTCCCCTCTAGAACCCTCAGTTTGTTTCTCAGAGTCCGTCTCTCATGGTTCGTCTCCCCCTCTGATTTCCTCCCCTTCATTTTCCCCTTCCTACTAGCTTCTCTCTCTCTTTTTTATTACTTTTTAAATTTTTTATTGTTATGTTCATCAACATATATTACATCATTAGTTTTTGATGTAGTGTTCCATGATTCATTGTTTGTGCATTACACCCAGTGCTCCATGCAGAACATGCCCTCTTTAATACCCATCACCAGGTAACCCATCCCTCCACCCCTCCCCTCTAGAACCCTCAGTTTGTTTCTCAGAGTCCATCTTCTCTCATGGTTTATCTCCCCCTCCGATTACCTCCCCTTCATTTTTCCCTTCCTACTAGCTTCTCTCTCTCTCTCTCTTTTTTTTAAACATATACTATATAATTTGTTTCAGAGGTACAGGTCTGTGATTCATCAGTCTTACACAATTCACAGTGCTCAACATGGCACATACCCTCCCCAATGCCCATAACCCAGGCATCCCATCCCTCCCACTCCCACCACTCCAGCAACCCTCACTTTGTTTCCTGAGATTAAGAATTCCTCTTATCAGTGAGGTCATAGGATCCATGTCTTTCTCTGATTGACTTAATTTCACTTAGCATAATACCCTCCAGTTCATTTCTACAGTTTGTTACTAGAGAATTTTCTCTGAACGTGTAGAGGACCTGAAACCTCAAGGAGGAGGCACGTTGTTCTCTCCTGAGCATGAACGTGGTTTTAGGTGTTGTTTCCACAGCTGCCCATTGCCACTGATGATCGTTCTTCTCCTCCTTTGGAGGGTAAGAGAGAGAGGACGCAGTGTGAGTGCTTTCTCAACAAATAAAAATTAAAAAAGATAAACTGTACAACTAAATGCATTTTCACAGATGTACATACAATTGAAACTACTGCTCCATTCAGGACACAGGGCATTTCTTCTACCTCACAGCTTCCCTTGGGTGGTTCCATTGAAGTCTCCCACTGCCTTCACCCTCAGCCCCAGGCAACCACTGGCATCAAAGTCGGCTTGCATTTTTAACCACGTTATGGAAATGGAACTCTTTTATGCCTACATTCCTTCCTGCAGCCTAAGGATTCTTATATCTATCCATATTACTAATGGATCACCAGTTCAGAATTTTTCATTGCTAAGGAGTATTCCTCTGTATGGATATATTTAGTCTGTACATTCACCTATTCATGGCCATGTATGCAGTTTCCTGGGTTTGGCCATGGGGAATAAAGCTATGATGAAT
>NW_027400230.1:0-5896 GCF_003265705.2 Callorhinus ursinus
ATGTTTATTGATCTCTGAAGAGTTGTTCTATCCGTTATTGAAAGTGATATATTGCAGTTCCTATTATTGTCATATTGTCTATTTCTCTCTCAATTTCTGTCAATTTTGCTTTCATGTATTTGGTGCTGAGTCATTAAGTGAATTTAAGTTTATAACTGTTTCATCTTTCTGATGATTTGACCCTCTCATCATTATAAAATGACACTGTTCATCTTTATTAGCATTTTTTTTCTTTTTTTTTTTTAAAGATTTTATTTATTTTTTTGACAGAGAGAGTTAGCAAAAGCAGGAACACAAGCAGGGGGAGTGGGAGAGGGAGAAGCAGGCTTCCCGCCGAGCAGGGAGCCCAATGCGGCGCTCCATCCCAGGACCCTGGGATCATGACCTGAGCCGAAGGCAGACGTTCAACGGCTGAGCCACCCAGGCGCCCCTTTACTAGCATTTCTAAAGCTCCTTTTGTCTAATGAGTGTATCCACCCCAGCTTTCTTCTTCTTCTTTTTTTTTTAAGCTTTATTTATTTGTGAGAGAGAGAGTGGGGAGGGGCAGAGGGAGAGGGAGAGTCTTAAGCAGACTCTGCATTGAGCGTGGAGCCTGAAATGTGGCTTGATCTCACAACCGTGAGATCACAACCTGAGCCAAAACCAAGAGTCAGATGCTTAACCAACTGCATGACCCAGGCGCCCCTCACTCCAGCTTTCTTATGGTTGTTTACCTGAGATAAAATTTTCCATCCTTTTAATTTTTTTCAAAGATTTAATTTACTTATTTGAGAGGGAGAGAGCACAAGTGGGGGAGCAAAGGGGGAAGGGACAGAGGAAGAGGGAGAAGCAGGCTCCTTGCTGATCAGGGAGCAGATGCAGGGCTTGATCCTAGGACCCTGGGATCACGACCTGAGCTGAAAGCAGATGCTTAACCAACTGAGCTACCCAGGCACACCCCATCCCTTTAATTGTAATCTATTTGTAATTCAATCTCAAATGTGTCTACCGCAGACAGCATAGTTGGATCTTGTTTGGTTTTCAGGCCAACAATCTGCCTTTGAATGACTTATTTAAGCCATTTACATGTAACGTTAATATTGATGCAGGTGGATTTATGATGCCATTATACTTCTTGTTTTTTGTTTTCCATGCTTCCACTCACTCCTTTTACCGATTACTTTTTATTAAGTGAATATTTTATATGGTAATACTTTAAATATTTAATGATTTATCACTATATTTCATAGTTATTTTTAAGAGGAGCTTTTTGCCATTTTCCTACATTTTCTTTTTTTAATTTTTTAATTTTTACTTATTTATTTTTTTAAAAGATTTTATTTATTTACTTGGGAGAGAGAGCACAAGCAGGGGGAACAGCAGAGGGAGAGGGAGAAGCAGGCTCCCCACTGAGCAGGGAACCCAATGGGGAGCTGGATCCTAGGACCCCAGGGCCATGACCTGAGCTGAAGGCAGATGCCCAACGAACTGAGCCACCCATGCACCCTGGCAGTTTTTTTTTTTTAAGGCAGCCGCTTAATGACTGACCCAGCCAGGAGCCCTGCATTTTCTTTTAATATTTTATTTTATTTTAATTATTAATAAATTTATTTTTAAAAGATTTTATTTATCTGAGGGGGGAGAGTTCCAAAGAGCAAGAATTCAGACATTTTTCACCAGGTTTAAAGAGATATAATTGACATACACCATTGTGTGAGTTTAGGGTACAGCCGGCTGGTTGATACATTTCTATACTGCAAAATCAGAGCATTAACTAACACCTGCATCATGTCACATTGTTACTATTTATTTTTGTGTGATGGGAACCTTTAATATCTATACTCTCAGTAACTCTGAGATTTTATGTTGAGCTAACGACTTCCTCAATCTGCCACCTGGCTGTGCCCCATGGGAGAGAAAATATGTTTCTCCCAGCATGTCTTATATTTTTTTTCCTACAAAAAAATCCATTAAAATATTTTATTATTTATTTATTTGAGAGAGAGAGTGGTGGGGGAGGGGTAGAGGGAGAGGGAGAACATTTCAAGCAGACTCTGTGCAGTGTTCGGAGCCCGACTTGGGGCTTGATCTGATGACCATGAGATCATGAACTGAGCCAAAACCAAGAGTCAGATGCCCAACTGACTGAACCACCCAGGTGCCCCCAAAAACATTTAAATGTGTCTGTAATCCCCCTTCCCACAGTGAGTGCTCTCATCAATGACTTCAGTGCTTCCCTATCTGGATTGCTTTGGGTTTGTTACCAAATACTCAGGCATCTCCCAGACCCACCAGCTTAGAATGTTGGGCGTGGGCACAGGAATCACTTATTTAATAAGCCCTACAGGAGAGGCTGATGCATGGCCATGTGGGGATCCTGCTTCACGTGCTTGCTACTCAGTGTGGGATCTGAAGACCAGCAGCATCAGCACCAACCTTGTTATCAACCCAGAATCTCAGGCTCTGCTCCAGACTGTCTAGATCTTCATAGTCCAGGAAATTCCTGTGCACACTGAAGGGTGGGCCTCCCCGGTCTATGTGCCTTCTAGACACAGACCGGACTGTGCAGTCCACTCTGGGTGTGTGTACTTTGATCAGCTTGCTTAGCCCTGAGGAGTGCAGGCTTTGGTCCTGTTCCTTTCTCTTCTCCCTTGGTGACCTCATCTATGAAGGTTCTAATCATCATTTATACGGTATCACCTCCCAAATCTATTTCTTTTTTTTTAAAGATTTTATTTATTTATTCATGAGAGACAGAGAGAGAGAGAAGCAAAGGGAGAAGCAGGCTCCCCGCTGAGCAGGGAGCCCGATGCGGGACTCGATCCCAGGACCCTGGGATCATGACCTGAGCCGAAGGCAGACGCTCAACGACTGAGCCACCCAGGCGCCCCACATTTTCCCTCTTCTTAGTCTCACTGAGCTGTCCCAGATGTAAACATAGCGTGTCCTGTATGTGGCACACGACAATTATCAGGTGAATGAATAAGCAGGTAGAAGACCTCCGTCTTCTATTATTTTTTTAAAGATTTTATTTATTTATTTGACAGAGAGAGACACAGCGAGAGAGGGAACCAGGGGGAGTGGGAGAGGGAGAAGCAGGCTTCCCACGGAGCGGGGAGCCCGATGCGGGGCTCGATCCCAGGAACCAGGGATCGTGACCTGAGCCGAAGGCAGACGCTTAACAACTGAGCCACCCAGGCGCCTGAGGACCTCTGTCTTCTAGATGCGCCTCAGGCTCAGCTGATCCGTGGCAGCTCCCACCCCCCGTGCGCCCCCCGTGCGCCCACCTCGCCATCCGGGCTGCCTCTAGCTTCTCACAGGGCTGCCCTCCCCTCCCTCTCTCTGCTCAGCCCCTCCCCTCCCCCACACCATGTCTCCTGCACACACAACACACAGAGTCCTCTCTTCAGAAACACTGTACTGAGGCTTTATGGGTCCTTTTCTCCAATCACATAGAAACCTACGTTAGACTCTGCTTTATAAATCCAAGAACTTGGATCGGAGCCGGCACTAGGATCAATGAACTAAGGGTGGGGAGAGAGGACAGAGCAGTAGGGAAGGTAGAAACTAACTGAAGTTTAATAAGGATGAGAAACTCTGATTCCTCCTCTCTCTACCTCCAGAATCTAGAGAATTATCTAGAAAACAGCTCTAGAGGGAGGGGAAGACATGGATGAACCTGAAAGTTCATCTATCTCTCCATACCATAGAGACTGCAGTGTGCAGGGGCCAACC
The DNA here is from genome assembly GCF_003265705.2 of Callorhinus ursinus. Taxonomy (NCBI): domain Eukaryota; kingdom Metazoa; phylum Chordata; class Mammalia; order Carnivora; family Otariidae; genus Callorhinus; species Callorhinus ursinus. Next base: position 3,715 of record NW_027400230.1, read on the forward strand.
TAGGCCTGTGGGAACCACAGCCCAAAGGACACCCGCTGCTGTAACCGCGGGGTCACCCAGAGGAGAATGGATAAGAACTCGTGCGCAAGATCAAGAACAGGCCTGATGTTCTAGAGGAACAATGAAACAAACACCCAAAAATGGGGGGCTATACCCCAACCCAGGCCTGAGCATAGACTGACCCTATCACAGGAAGCTCTTGCTGCACAAGGTCCTGGTGACAGGTGACGTCCAAGTCCCTGTGATCACAGGTCCTCGTAAGACAAGGTTCCACAGAAGAGGCAAGGACATGGAACAGAGAGATGACCCAGCTGAGGGGTGAGCACATCATGCCCATGATGCACTGAGCACCGACTGCGCACAGGCCTTGTCCCCACTCGGCTCCTCACAGCCTTCTGACCCACCTGCAACACACTCAGCAGAGCAAACACGCTGATTCTGGAACGTTCTCAGGGCTTCCATTTATTTGCTGTCTCAACTTTACAAATCTCCCCTTTTATTACCTCATCAGCCCCACATGCCGAGAAGTAGGAAACACAAACTCATATCTGGATTCTCATTCAATAGGGAAGTAAGTCATTAGTACTTAGCCCAAAATGAAATAAAGACGGTCCAACCCCGCCTCTGCTGGAACAGGAAAGCACATCAGAGAAGACAATGCAGGTCAGTATGGGGAGAGGTCATGGTGGGCAGGTGGTCATGGTGGGCCAGTCTCCCCATGTCCTCATATTATGCTCAGAGGAACACAGACACATCTGACAGGAAACATGATGAACGAGGTATGGGGTCACTGGACCACCTGACTTGCTGGAGGTCTGTCCTTAGCAGGGACCTTCCTCTCTGTCCTGTGACTGCTGGGAATCAGGTCACCATCACCAGAATTATCAAGATGAAAATCTGTCCTTCATTTTCACAAGTGTTTGCTACAGAGTGAATGTTATTAATCAGCTCCAGAGTGGGGAAGTCCATGCATGAGGATGGTACTTCCCATTAACAAGACAGGATAATCTCTTACCTAGGAAACCCCCCAGAGGGACAAGAAAACTCAGATCTCCCCACTCCTTTCTCTGCCTGAGTGCTTCTTCCTCCCGATCCCAACTCCAATTCCACAGTGACCACAAAGAGAACCACACCAGCAATGATCCAGGTGATGGGGATGGTGGGCTGAGGAGGTGGCTTTGGAAAGGGAAGGGAAGGTGAGGGGCCCAGAGCTCTGGCAAGAGTCTTAACCCTGCTGAAATTCTCCAGAAGGCCTTCTGCTTTCCCTGAGAAGAGGCTGTACCCCAAACCCTCCTTAGGCCATCTCAAGGTGATGGGCTCGGGCAGCCCCCCATGCTGCACATGGCAGGTGTATCTCTGCTCCCCTCCAGAAGGCACCACCACGGCCGCCCACTTCTGGAAGATCCCATCTCTTGCAGGCCTGGTCTCCACAAGCTCTGTGTCCTGGGTCAGGTCCATCCCACTGCCAGGTTAGGGTGATCTCCGCAGGGTAGAAGCCCAGGGCCCAGCACCTCAGGTTGACGTCATGGTCAGAGATGGGGTGGCGGTCACTTGTGTGTTGGGGGGTTCTGAAGAAGAATCAGAAAATCCACACTTTGCTTTACCCTTATGGGCCACTGAAACAGCACTTATGTGACCATCCTGAGGTGGATTGGGCCATTGGTTTAGATGGAGGGAGTACAATACCCAGTCACCAATCTAGCCTTTGGGATCTCCTAATCCTTGGAAGTTCTAATAGCAGGGAGAGTGCCCAGGTTAGTAGAGTGTAGGTCTAAGAAAGGGAACACACTAGTGGTGTGAATGCAGTGGATAGTCAATCCTCAGGAATCCAGGCGTCAGATCTCCAAAGACGTTCTCAGATGGAAAGGCCTTGAGAGGGAAAGTCATGGTTGCTAAGGTGGCTGCCACGGTCAAAGGGAATTTCCACCTGCCTCCCGGGAGAGACTGGATTCCTCCACTGCCCTTTAGCGAGAAGCGGCCCTCTGGGTGAGGCCCTTTCTAGTAGGAACATGAACACCCGGGCGGATCTCTGTCTCCCCACTCGTGGGAGGGGCGGTGTTCTGACACTGAGTCCATTTTCCCTTCCTGGTGGGAAGCCAGCCCCAGTGGAGGGGAGATCGGGGAGGCCCCGCGGTCCCTGGTACCTGCGCGCTGCAGCGTCTCCTTCCCGTGCTCCAGGTAC
>NW_027400231.1:0-5894 GCF_003265705.2 Callorhinus ursinus
CTCTCCAAACGTCGTGAGATCATGGGCCTTGGGCGAGATTTCACTCCAAATCTCCTCAGGTCACAATGACATCGGGCGAGATGTCACTCCAAATCTCGAGAGATATCAGGGACCTTGGGCGAGATTTCACTCTCAATCTTGTGAGATCTCTTGGAATTCGGGCGAGATTTTACTCCAAGTCTCGTGAGATCCAATCCAAACCTTGGGGACTTCAGTCCAAATCTCCTGAGATCTCCTGGACATTGGGCAAGATTTCAATCCAAAACTCGTAAGGTCTCCATGATATCGGACGAGACTTCACACCAATTCTCGTGAGAGCTCATGGACATCGGGTAGGATTTCACTCGAAATCTGCCAAGGTCACAATGACTTGGGCGAGATTTCAGGACAAACCTCGTCAGATTTCAGCGAACTTGGGCGAAATATCCATCCAAATCTCGGGAAGTCTCACTGATATCGGGCGAGATGTCACAACACTCTCGTGAGATAAAAGGGACCTTGGGCGAGATTTCACTCCAAATCTCGTGAGACCTCTTGGAATTCGGGGACATTTTCCTCCAGGTCTCGTGAGAGCTCAACCAAACCTTGGAGACTTCCATGCAAATCTCGTGCGATCTCATGGATATTGCGTGAGATTTCAATCGAAATCGCGTGAGATCTCATGGACATCGGGTGAGTTTTACTCCAAATCTCGTGAGATCTCATCCAAAACATGCAGACGTCAGTCCAAATCTCGTGAGATCTCATGGACATGGGGCGAGATTTCAATACAAATCTCGTGAGGTCTCAATGACATCGGGTGAGATTTCACTCCAAATCTCGTGAGATCTCTAGGACTTTGGACAAGAATTTACTCAAAGTCTCCTGAGATCTCATCCATACCTTGGAGACGTCAGTGCCAATCTCGTGACATCTCATGGATATTGAGCGTTCTTTCAATCTAAACCTTTTGAGATCTCATAGATATGGACCGAGAGTTAACTCCAAACTTCATGAGATAGCCTGGACATCACGTGAGATTTCACTCCGACCCTCCTGAGGTCACAATGACATCGGGCGGGATTTCAGTACAAATCTCGTGAGATATCAGGGACCGTGGGCGATAATTCACTCCAAATCTCGTCAGGAATCAGGGACCTTGGGCGAGATTTCACTCTAAATCTCGTGAGATCCCTTGGAATTCAGTTGAGATTTACTCCAAGTCTCGTGAGCTCTTTTCCAAATTTGGAGACCTCAGTCCAAACCTTGAGATCTCATGGACAAGAGGTGAGATTTCACACTAAATTTCGTGACACTCTAAATCTTTCGAGACACTCTAAATCTCATGGTCATTGGGCGAGATTTTACTCCGAATCTCATGAGAGGTCATGGACATCGGACGAGAATTCCCTCCAAATCCCGTGAGATGGTATAGACTTCAGGCGAGATTTTCCTCCACATCTCGTGAGATCTCATGGACCTTGGGTGAGATTTCAATCCAAATCGTGAGATCTCTTGGACCATGGTTGAGACTGGAGTCCAAGTCCCATGAGATCTCACCCAAACCTGGGAGACGTCAGTGACAATCTCGTGAGATCTCATGGATATGGAGTGAGATGTCACTCTAAACCTCGTGAGATCTCCTGGCCATCGGGCGAGATTTTACTCCACATCTCGTGAGATCTCATCACACCTTGGAGATCTCCGTCCAAATCTCGTGAGATGCCATGGACGTCGGGTGAGATTTGCCTCCAAATCTCGTGTGATCTCTTACAAATCTCACTGGAACAGGAACCAGCAATTGTGGTCTAGGGCTCACACCTGTTGAAAGGGAAGCTTAACAGCACGACACAGGTGTTGTGTAGTCAGAAGGGCAGGTGTTGGCATGATCACCGAGGATTATCGGCCACTAAGGAATCATTGTTGAGCACTACAGCGGAATCCTAGGATGTTCTCTATGCTGTCAAACTGAAGAAAAAAAACAACAATAAAAAATAAAAAGTAAACCGTTGAACCTAAGGGAAATGGAATTAAAAAATCAAATAAGACAAAACTAGCGAGGAAGCAAACCGTAAGAGAGTCGTTTCTCTCGGAAAACAGGGAGGGTTCCTGGAAGCAAGGTGGGTGAGGAATCGGGAAATTGGGGAATGGGCATTAAGGAGAGTACTTGCAATTAGCACTGGGTGCTATACGTACGATGAATCGCTAAATTCTACCCCTGAACCTAGTAATGCGCTCTAGGTTATATTGGTTGTATTTAAATTACTTTACTTAGAAGAAATCTGTTAACATTGGAGTCCGGAGGCACCTGAAGTTGCCCAACGGAGGGGGTTTATATATAGGCTCTGCCATGGGTATTAAGAAAGAGCTCTCCTTATTTCTGGGCTCAAAGAAAATGAAGTTACACCTCTCATTCGTGGACTTGTCCCATTTTCTTTTCAATTGTGGATTTTTGGCCATACATCCACACATTTCCAAAACCTTGTGGAATTCCTACGTTTAGCTTTACATTCAAGGAGGCAGAGGCTTTTCCTCCCATAGGCAGTAGCCAGGGATTGTTGGAAAGGTCACATCCTTGTCCTGTGCAAGGAGAGAGTCTCAGGGTCGGATATCCGAAAGGAAGATTGCCCTACTACTCCTGAGCTGCTTCTGAGCTCTAGGGGCATAAGCCTGCTGAATGGTAGCCAAATTATAGTTCTGCCCTAGATGATTGAGGTGCCATTATGGTGAAGATTAGACAAGAAGCAGCACAGTAAGGGCCCTTTCAAGGAATACTACACCAAAAGCCTTCTTTCGAACACATGTGCATCAGCCAAGAGGACAAAACCGTCACCCTTATTTGCTTCTCTGCCTATCCATGCACGGTAAGGGCCTTTTCAAAACAGAAAACGAAACCAAGGGCAGATTCTCCGATTTCTGAAGGAGGAAGGCCGGCCTCTTAATGACAGCTCCCCCAAGTACAGGGCAGGAACATTGACCTTGGACCAAGCCCAGAAGTGGACCATTTCCCTGCAGCAGACTGCTTGCCAGCTGACTGGGCTTTCTTCACATTGTCCGATTCTCATCGCTAATGCAGAACGTTAGCCTTCCATGCGTCCTTGTCCACCCTTTAGCTCTTTTTTCAATCTACGTTTGCCCTGGACGTCATTCAGATCCAGTGGCTCAGAGTAAGGGCCTCTATTTAAGCAGGTCCAGCTATGGCCTTGTGACTGTGGGATAGATTGGGGCAGGATGCCCCTTGGAACGGGCTTTCAGAACTATGGGGACCTCGGAGGTTAAGACATTTGCAAATGCCCTGGGAGTAATTTTTCTGTGTAGGCTTGGCCCCAGGTTTTTAGAGGGACTGGGCCCCATTTCTTGGGTAAAAGGAAATGAAGTGAAACACCTCATTCCCAGAGGTATCCTAGTCCCAATTTTATTATCAAATTTCGGCCTTCACTGGAATTATTTCCAAGCCCTTGCCGATTCTTTCTAAAATTTAGAGCTGGTTTACGCACGGCAAGGAGGGCATTCTACCCAGGTAGCCAGCACCCAACGACTGGTCGTGAGTTCCTACTTCAGTGCTGTGCTCAGTCAGCCTCTCCTTATCTGATAGCCTAAAGGAAAGGAAATGTGGCTCTTCTCTCCTTGACCTTGAGATGCCCTCCGTTGGAGGAACAGAACGTTCACCCATATGCTGCATGCTGGAGCATCTGTTGAGTTCAGTAGGTGCCCTTTCAAGGACTATAGCAGCAAAGCTTGCATCCAAACCTTGAGCATCAGCTGGGAGTCCCATTAGTATAGCTGAATGACTGCAGCCTCCATCCATTCAAGGGAAGGGCAAAAGAACAACAACCACAACCACCACCACCACCACAACGACACTACCACCAAATTTCGCTCTCATTCGGAAGGAAGAATGCAGAGGTCTTGGTGACAGGGCTCCCAGGTCTAGGCCATGGTTTCCCTTTCCCCAGGCCCACAGTTGTTTCTCATTCCTGGGAATGCAAATTGGGTTGCTACGAGATGGGCCTAGTCACCTCCATCAGAACAGGTTGTCTCATCGCATCTCTAGAAAAACATTTGGCCCAGCATATACCCACTTCCACCCACTTGCTCTTTTTCTGCCGAGGTTCCCGCTGTGGGCCTTCTGCTCCTGTCTCTCAGAGCAATAACCTGTTCATTCAGCTAGAGGATCTGGAAGATTCTTCGTGACTGTGGGGACGTGTTGGCCACAGAGTCCCCTGGAAATGCTGTTCATAACTATGTTGGTCTGAGGAGGCCAAAGGCATTGGAGGCTTGCAAGCAGTGAATGTCTGTGCGTAGTCTTGGCCACAGGACTCATTTCTTGCCGAAGGGGAATAAATTAGATGTCTCATTACATTTTGAGCTCACTGAAAATGGCCTGCTTATATACATTCCTGTAGGCTCGCAGATTGTCTACATAGCACTTGGTTCACATTCCAACTGGAAGGTGCTTTTCCTCACAGCAGCGCCTAGGGATTCCTGGGGAGTTCCATGGCCCTCTTATCCCTCAGCTTGTTGTGTGGCTGCCTTGGGTAAGTGTGTCTGGCGGTAGCAAAGGCACCACCCTCCCTGGCTCTGTGAGATGCTTCCGTTCTGGAGAACCTAGTTCGAAAAAGCCTTCAAAGGAATGGAAACAGACAGTGAGGCAACGCGGACTTTCCTAGACTTGAGAATAGAACAATGTTGAGACTAAAATACTTAGCAAAATCTGTTAGTTTCCGGGGTAGGAAAGGCCTGTTGGCTTTGGCAATGGGAAAACTCCAGGGCCTCCCCCTGGGAGCCAAAGAAGCAGGAGGCCTTCATTCCTCCTTCCTAAAGTGCGGGAAAGCTTCTGGAACCGGATGTCTCTCCTGCTGCCTGTCCGTCTGTGGCGGGGAGGGGGGATACAAAATAACCAGAAACACTTTAGTGTTAGCAGACCGGTTCTCCCAGCTGATGATGCATTTGCAAGTAGCCATTGGAGGTGCATTCCTGGCACGAGTTCCTTTCAGAATGAAGAGGTCCCGGAGCATACCGCACCTGTGTCAACTGTCTGCCCTTCCGAACGAAGGCATCTCTGGCAGCCAGGGGTGGGAGACAAGCTGGCTGCCAACCACAGCATTTCCAAGATCAGGACAAGATCCAAGCACTCAGGGGCAGAAGGGGAAACTTTCTTTTTGACTCTCAGACACATTGCTCTCCCCTAGGCCGGGATCATAATGGGAAATTGCCACCAACCCTGGGTGATTGGTGGACAAACGGCTTGTGAGATGCCACCCAGAGTATTCCTCCCTGTGAAGCAAGGTAGCTACGAAAACGGCAAGAGGATGGGATGACTTCATGGAAAACCAGAGATCAACACTTCCAATGGGAATGAAAGTTATGTGGGAGTGAGGTGTCTAACTTCAGCTCCCCTTGCCCCAGAAATGGAGGCGAGCTCCCTCCCAAATCCTCTGGCCATGCCTACACCCAACCTTTTCAGCTTTCCCCAAGGAGAGGGAAGCTTCTGACATTGGAGGTTTTCCGCCATTTCCATCAGTGCCTGGACGCAGCAGTGATTCAGGGGAACCAGGCTGCAACTCCCAGCTGCGGATCAAATGTTTGGAATGGGTGTTTGGAGCATTATTCCTTGAAGAAAGCTATTTCGGTCCTGAACAGTCCCTAGAGCAGAGTAGGCCGTGCCCACGCCATCTGATCTTGAGAAAGAAGGCATCTGAAACAGCCAGGAGCCAGTAGGGCAAGCTAGACCCCCATCTCCGTGCGTCTTCAGCTGGCCAATTACCAAGTGCTCAGGGCCAGAAGGGTAAACTTTTCTTTCAAACAGTAAACTCGGATTGTCTTATTTTAGGACAGGTTCAGACTGGGAACTCACCACCAATCCCTGGGTGCTCTAAAGGTGAGTCACAACACCTTGGCCCATGAAGATGCCC
>NW_027400232.1:0-1159 GCF_003265705.2 Callorhinus ursinus
TTTATTTCTGTTTTCAGTTTCATTGATTTCTGCTTTTCCGTTCTTCTACTCTGGGTTAAATTTATAACTTTTCACAACAGAAGCTTAAATCACTTATTATAAACCTTTCTGAGAAGTTTTCAAATACATGCATTGAGAACAATAAATTTTCCTCGTGACTGCTCTATTTGCATCCTGCCATTTCCTGCATATTGTTTTGTTTCATTCACTTCCGATATTGTCCAATTCCCTTTATTTAGAATTGTTCTTTAGAATTGTGCTTAATCTCCAAATATTTGAGGACTTTCTATTAGTCTTTTGTCATTAATTTCAGATTTCATTTCTTTGGGGACAGATGGTATACTTGAAATTTATTCAGACGTGTTATACTCTTTTCTTAAAGTTCTGAATATACTTTAAAAGAGCGTGCATTCAGCGGTTGGATGATGTTTCCATAAATATCAGTCAGCCTGAGTGGATTAAATAGTGTTTATATTCTTACTCATCACTTTTGTCTTCTTGCTGTGTTAATTATGGAGAGAAATTTGTTGAAATCTACAACTGTGATTGTCTATTTCTCCTTTTAGTTTTGTTAATTTTTGCTTAATGAATTTTGAAATCGTGTTAGATATACATGTTTAGTATTAAGTCTTTTTCTCAAACTGACTCTCTTATTATTATGTATTGTCTGTCTTCATCCCTGGTAACACTCCCTGTCTTAGAGTTTATTTTCGGCACAATATGTCTTTTTTCCAGTCCCTTTGCTTTTGATGTTTCTGTGTCCTTATATTTCAGTGTCTCTTATAAACAAGACATAGCTGTGTCTTGGTGGTTTTTTCTTTAATCCAGGCTGACAGTCTGCCTTTAAATTAGAGGATTTAGTCTATTTACATTTAGTATAATTACTAATATGTTTGAGTCTAACTCCACCATCTTGATATTTATTTTCTTTTTTTAAAGATTTTATTTATTTATTAGAGAGAGAGAATGAGAGATAGCACGAGAGGGAAGAGGATCAGAGGGAGAAGCAGACTCCCTGCTGAGCAGGAAGCCCGATGTGGAACTCAATCCCGGGACTCCAGGATCATGACCCGAGCTGAAGGCAGTTGCTTAACCAACTGAGCCACCCAGGCGCCCTTGATATTTATTTTCTGTCGATACCATTTGATCTTTGTTCCTT
>NW_027400232.1:1259-5894 GCF_003265705.2 Callorhinus ursinus
ATTTATTTTGAGTCAGAATTACCCAGGGTCCAATGTGAAAAGGGCAACGTTCGAGTCAGAAGACATGTGTTCATGTTTTGTGTTTACTACTGATGGGCTTTGTGTCCGTAGGCCTACGAGATCCTGCTCTTAGCCTGTTTTCTTTTCTAAAACACACGGATAGTAATTCCTACTCTTCCACTTCACAGAGTGCTTGTGGGAAAGAACACTACAAAATTGTTAACAGTCTTCAGGAAAACATTAAAACTCAGTTGACTGTGTTTCTGTGTTTTGTTTGGTCTTTTAGGTTGCTGACGGAGCTGAAGTCCCCTTCTTGGTGGCCCTTTAGCTCCAAGCTTTGGAAGATGCCAGCAGAAACAAAGCCTAAGGGGGCACCTCAATGGCTAGTCCCAAAGCTCTTGGAAAAGAAGGGGTAGTGGTCCGAATTCATGCTGTTATCGCCCAGGGAACAGCATCTCATGTTAAACCAGGAAGTCTTACCATCCTTGTGTCCGGGTTGGAAATCCATGACTCGAGTTCTTTGCTCATGCACAGATTTGGAAGAGAAGATATAGATGACATTACGGTTCACACAACTTATGAATTTAGAATCCAGAAACAGCCTCACAGAAGTAGGGCCAACTGATTTTTAACAAAGTTGCAAAAGCAATTCAATGGAGGAATGATAGCCTTTTCAACAAATGATGCCAATGGAATATCTTTAAGGAAAAAAATAACCCTTTACTCTACACCCTCACACCTTAAACAAAAGTTAGTTCAAAACTGATCACAGACTAAAGTATAAAATGTAAAAAGGTAAAACTTTTAGAAGAAAACAGGGAAAAGATGCTTTGGAGCCAGGGCTTGGCGAAGACCAGAGTCCATGATTTTGGTAACACCAAAAGCATGATCCATAAAAGAAACAAGTGGAAAACTGGACTTCGTGGAAAGTAAAACCTTCTGCTTTATGAGAAATCCTGCTATGACAGTGGGAAGACAACTCTAGATGGGAAGAACATGTCTGCAAATAGCAGATCGAACAAAGACCAGTTCCTGGGAAAGTAAAGAATTACCAAAACTCTACAGTTAAGAAAAAGCTCATTTAAAAAATGCACAAAAGACACGAAGAGACATTTAACCAAAGAGGAATGTACACATGGCAAATAAGCCCAGGAGAAGGTGCTCCACGCCACCAAGCACCAGGCAAGTAGAAACTGAGACCACAATGAGCTATGATTACACGCCTGTCACAACGGCTAGGATAAAAAATAGCAACAACATTAAATGTTGGCAGGGCTGTAGGAAAACCATGTCTTCCATACATTGCTGGTGGGAAAACAGACATTCTGGGAAAAAATCTGAGTCTCTTAACAAATGAAACATATACTCACTGTATGATTAAGCCATGAAATGAAAACTCATGTCGAGACAAAAATCTACACACGTGTTCGCAGCAGTTTCATTGTAATAGCCAAGACCCAGAATCAACCGAACTGTCACTTAACAGGTGACTGGAACTGTCTAGAAAACCATACTGTGGGGGCGCCTGGGTGGCTCAGTCATTAAGCGTCTGCCTTCAGCTCAGGTCATGATCCCAGGGTCCTGGGATTGAGCCCCACATCAGGCTCCCTGCTCCGCAGGGAAGTCTGCTTCTCCCTCTCCCACTCCCTCTGCTTGTGTTCCCTCTCTCGCTGTGTCTCTCTCAGTCAAATAAATAAACAAAATCTTAAAAAAAAAAAAAAGAAAACCATACTGTGGCCGTCTACACCATGGACTACTACTCAGCAACAAAAAGGAAAAAAGTATTGATAGTGCAACAACCTGGATGGGTCTTAAGGGTATTACTCTGTGGAGTTTTGTATAATTCCATTTATACAATGTTGCCAAGATGACATGATTATAGAGATGCAGAATAGATTAGTGGTTACAGGGGTCAGTGGTGGTGGGAAGTGAGGTGGGGTGGGTGTTACTAGAAGCAGGTAGCATAACCAAAGTTTTGTATCTTGATTCCAACGATGGTTACAGAAAACATCACATGTGATAAAATGACACAGAATTATATATGCACTAAGCCAATGCCAAGTCCTGATTTTGATGTTCTACAGTTACCTAAGATATTATCACTGGGGCAGCTTGTGAAGGGTGCACAAGCCCTCTGTACTCTCTTTGCAACATCCTGTGAATCTCTATTATTTCAAAATGAAAAGTTAAGAAAAAAAAAGCAAACAAAAACCACACAGACAGGGAGAAGATATATGCAATGCCGACAACTGACAAGAATTAATATACAGAAAATATAAATGGCTCTGAGAAGAGAACACACAAACAACCTGTGTACTAAGAATATGAACAGATGAATGGATAACAAATATATAAAAAGATACTCAATGTTTTAATGTAACGATTTAATCATTTTTTTACAAATTAAAACAATGAAGTAGCACTCACAGCCCGATAGACTGGCAAAATTCAGAAAGTCACATGACATCAAACGTTGGGGATTTTATGGAGCAACAGAAACTCTTATACCATCCTGGCAGGAGTGCACACGTAACATAACCATTTTGGAGAGCAATATGGGTATCTTAAAGTTTGAGCTAACCCTAAAACTAGGTAATTTCCCCGCAGGCCTAAGTGTGTACCCAAGATGGTAGGCACAAAAATATTCACTGTGGTATCGTGTTTAATATCATAAATGATAACATCATAAATGTTCTTCAGAAGAGTAGACAAGTCATTTTAGGATAAACTCGTTAAATTTACTGAGCGCTTACCACGTGCCAGACACTATGCTAGGTGCCATGACATAACACTGAACTAAACAGATGAAGGTCCCTATCTTCATGGAGCTTACATTGTAGCAGATGAAGACAGACACTAAATAAGCCCTTAAAATATATGCAGCCACACGTGTGGTCATGGCATTTAGAACAAAGGCATCGTTATGATTCAATGGGGTCGAGAACTGTTTCATCAATTAATGGTGTCCAAGCAACTGAATATGCTTGGGAAAAAAATGAACCTTGAGGCCGTTAACCAAATGGTGGAGTAGGAAGTTCTGGAGGTCAACCCCCACCTGATATAGCCAGTAAACTGGAAAAATTCATCAGAATCAACTGTTTCCACACTCTGGAACCTGACTGGACACACAGAAAGCAGGAGAGCACTACGTGAAAGCGGGGAGCTGGTCCCAGGTGGAAGAGTGACACAGGCCAAGCAGCTGCCACCACCCATCCCTCGGGCCTGCTGCGCTGACCTCGTGACCTGGGCTCGAGGAACCAGGCTAGGGCCAGGGGTGGCGGTAGAAAGACTGCCCTTAAAAAGTCTGGGTTGCATATTTTGCACATTTAGGTCTCAGCTCTCTCAGGCTTCAGGGTACCCTTGCTGGCATCTGTCAGAGATTTCAAAAGCTAGGAACCCCTTTGCTTTTCCTTCCTTCCTTGGAGCCAGAAACTTAAGGAAATCTTTGTCAGGTCACTGTGGTCTGACCACAGATAACAGAACAGAAACATCAGCGACCACACCCAACAAGGGATACGCACTTTGCAAAAATAGTTTGGAAAAGTTACAAACAGATGACTCTAGCCCCAAACAAGCACAGACCAGCAATCCCTGAGGAGTGGGAGAACCTGATTTCTAAAGTTACCACATTAAGATACTCAGAATGCCTAATTCCCATTAAAAAAAAAAAAGCCAAGGCAAACAAAGAAATGAGAAGATATGGGCCATTCTCATGAAACAAAGAATTGGACAGAAACAATCCCAGAAGAAATACAGACATTGGAATTATCTTAAATGTGCTCAAAGAGCTAAAGGAATTTATGGACAAATAATTAAAGGAAATCAGGAAATGATATATGAACAAAATGAGAATATTAATAAAAAGACGGAAATTATGAAAAGGAACCCACAAAACTTCTGGGGCTGAAAAGCACATTAATTAAAAAAAAAAACCCTCACTAAAGGGTTCCAACAACATACTTGAGCAGGCAGAAGACAGGATCAACAAACTTGAGATAAGGCAATTGAAATTATCCAGTTGGAGAGGGGGGAAAAAATGAAAATGAACAGGGCTGGGGCACCTGGGTGGCTCAGTCATTAAGCATCTGCCTTTGGCTCAGGTCATGAACCCAGGGTCCTGGGATTGAGCCCCGCATCAGACTCCCTCCTCCGTGGGAAGCCTGTTTCTCCCTCTCCCACTCCCCCTGCTTGTGTTCCCTCCTTGGCTGTGTCTCTGTCAACCAAATAAATAAAATCTTAAAATAAAAGAAAAACTTAAAAAAGAAAAAAAGAAAATGAACAGGGCCTAAGGAACGTGTGGGACAACATAAAGCAAACCGACATATGCATCATAAAGAAAAGAGAGAGATTTGAAAAAAAATATGCCTAAAAACTTCCCAAACCTGCGGTATCTGGATGGCTCAGTCGATTGGGCATCCAACTCTTGATTTCAGCTCAGGTCATGATCTCAGTGTTATGAGATCCAGCCCCACATCAGGCTCTGTGCTCAGCACGGAGTCTGCTGTCCCTCTCCCCGTGCACACACACACGTTTGCACAGGTTCTCTCTCTCAAATAAATCTTTAAAAACAAAAAAATTAAAAAACCTAAAAAAACTTCCCAAACTTGATGCAAGACGTGACTACACACACCTAGC
>NW_027400233.1:0-3688 GCF_003265705.2 Callorhinus ursinus
AGGGAACGACAGATGTTGGCGGGGATGTGGAGAAAGGGGAACCCTCCGACACTGTTGGTGGGAATGCAAGCTGGTGCCACCCCTCTGGAAAACAGTATGGAGGTTCCTCAAACAGTTGAAAATAGAGCTACCCTACGATCCAGCAATTGCACTACTGGGTATTTACCCCAAACATACAAATGTAGGGATCCGAAGGGGTACGTGCACCCCAATGTTTATAGCAGCAATGTCCACAATAGCCAAACTGTGGAAAGAGTCAAGATGTCCATCGACAGATGAATGGCTAAAGAAGATGTGGTATATATACACAATGGACTATTATGCATCCATCAAAAAGAATGAGATCTTGCCACTTGCAACGACATGGATGGAACTGGAGGATGTTATGCTGAGTGAAATAAGTCAATCAGAGAAAGACATGTAACATATGACCTCGCTGATATGAGGAATTTTTAACCTCAGGAAACAAACTGAGTGTTGCTGGAGTGGTGGGGGGTGGGAGGGATGGGGTGGCTGGGTGATAGACATTGGGGAGGGTATGTGCTATGGTGAGCGCTGTGAATTGTGTAAGACTGTTGAATCACAGATCTGTACCTCTGAAACAAATAATGCAATATATGTTAAGAAAAAAGAAAAAGAAGAAGATAACAGGAGAGGAAGAATGAAGGGGAGTAAGTCAGAGGGGGAGACGAACCAGGAGAGACGATGGACTCTGAAAAACAAACTGAGGGTTCTAGAGGGGAGGAAGGTAGGGGGATGGGTTAGCCTGGTGATGGGTATTAAAGAGGGCACATTCTGCGTGGAGCACTGGGTGTTATGAACAAACAATGAATCATGGAACACTACACCAAAACAAATGATGTAATATATGGTGATTAACATAACAATAAAAAATTAAAAAAAAATTCCATTCCATGATTAAATGTACCCAGTCACAGACAGGGCTAGAAAACTGCAAGCACTTCCTGTGGGCCCCGCCCTGATAAAAATTCTGGAATAGAGAAGCAGAGAATGAGTACTTCCCAGTACTAAAGTACTATTATTATTCCCATTTTACAGATAAGGGAGCTAAGTTGGGCTTGTTCCCCAAGACAGTGGAGAGGAAGGTCCTGAGCTATGCAGGTCTAGCTCCTCCAAACGCAACAAATGACTCTTTGGGGTGGGAATGGGAGAGCAAAGAGAGGCCAACAGCGCAATCCCAATACAGTCACCACCATGAAAAAACAAGAAGTAAATGTCCCTCACATACTAGAGATTTCATCGCATTCTCTATATAAAAAAAATCATTGTCCATGACAATACTGTTTCTTCTTGTACAATCCTTATATCTTTTGTTAGTTTTTCCTGTCTTATTGCTATAACTAGGACTTCTAGAACAGTGTTGAACAGATGTCATTATACTGTGTCTTTTTTCCTCATTCCTGTCTTTAAAGGGAATATATATGATTGCTGTGCCCTTTTGGTAGAAAGATATTATCAGGTTTTTTTTTTTTTACTTTGAAAGTGGTCTGCTTTATTTTGCCAAAAGCATAATTGTGGGTGAAAGTTCAACTGGAGAGAGGGCCATGGACAAAAGTGATTTAGTGTTATTGCTTAAGGAGGCAAACCACCCATTAAGACCTGGATACAGAATAAAGTACCATCTAATTACCAGCACAAATAAAGATAACATTCACTTAAAAGTAAAGATGGGTAGAATTTGTGAAAATACAAAAGTATACCGAATACAATTTAAAATACACACAAATTGGGGAAAATTTGTGGCGCCCCTCAGGGAAGGTTTCTTAGAGGGGGGTGCTGTCAATGATTGCAAAGGAAATAGCTGGATAAAAAAAGATGGAGTGGGGGACACCTGGGTGGCTCGGTTGGTTGAGCGTCTGCCTTTGGCTCAGGTCATGATCCCAGCACCCTGGGATCGAGCCCCGCATCAGGCTCCCTGCTCCGCGGGGAGCCTGCTTCTCCCTCGGCCTGCTACTCCCCCTCCTTGTGTTCCTGCTATCTGACAAATAGATAAAATCTTAAAAGAAAAAAAGAATAGATGGAGTGGGGATGAGAGGTAGGGCAAGGTGGGGGGTGCAGGTGGGGAGTGTTGTTGCAGGCAGAGGCAACAGCAAGTGTTAAGGTCCTGAGGTAGGGAAGGAGCTGGTTTGTTTGAGGAACTTCCACAAAGCCAGGATGGCTTCACCTCTGAAGAGAGAGGGAGAGTGTTGGCTCCAAGGAAGTAGCCATAAATCTCATACAGCCCAGTTAACCTTCTCCTCAAACCTATAAACTCATCTGTCTGATAGAAAACAAGTCTCTGCTTCAAAGATTTTTCAACCGATTAAAATGGACTACTCATTTTTTTGTGTGGCTCAGGTTTTAGGTGGTTCAAATCTCTCTCTCTTGTAATTAAATGTGGACCCTGCCTTTCCTCTACCCAGGTCGTGTTAAGATTTTTCTTCTTTTGTGGTTTAATGGTAGCAGGGAGCAGTTCTTAAAGTGTGGCCCCCATGGCCCAGCAGGGAATTGTCAGACACACAAATTTTCAGGCCCCACTTAGACTTTCTGAATCAGAAACTTAGGAGCTGAGGTCCAGCAAGCGATCTGGGTTTTCGTGAGCCCTCCAGGTGATTCTGATGTACTCAAGAGTTTGCGAACCATTGGATTAGAGCTTCCCAGAGCTTCCTGAAGCTTCCCAATGTTGTGGAAAGAAGCTGAGACCGAGGGCTGGCAGGCCTGGAATCTGGTCCACTTTACTCATTCCTCCAACAAATATGCTTTGAGTGCCTTGCACTATTTTAGGTCCTGCAGACCCAGAGATGAACAAGACAGAGAAAGATAATTCTTAAAAAAAAAAAATTACGGAAGGACGCCTGGGTGGCTCAGTCGGTAAAGCGGCTGCCTTTGGCCCAGGTCATGATCCCAGGATCCTGGGATCGAGTCCCACATCGTGCTCCTTGCTCAGCAGGGAACCTGCTTCTTCCTCTCTCTCCCTCTGCTTGTGCTCTCTCTGTCAAATAAATAAAAAATCTTTAAAAAAATTATGGAATTCATATAACAGAAAATTCACCATCTTAACCAATTTAAAGCATACAATTTAGTGGTAGTTAGTACATTCACCATATCGTGCAATCATCCCTACTGTCTAGTTCCAGAACATTTATGACCCCAAAATACAACCCTGTTCCCACAAAGCAGTCACTTTTTTTTTTTTTTTTTTGCTTATGCATGGGTCGTTTCTACTTTTTGGCTATTATGAATGATGTTGCCATGAACATTTGTTTAAGTTCATTTTAAAAAAATTTTTATTGTTATGTTAATCACCATACATTACATCATTAGTTTTTGATGTAGTGTTCCATGATTCATTGTTTGTGCGTAACACCCAGTGCTCCACGCAGAATGTGCCCTCTTTAATACCCATCACCAGGCTAACCCATCCCCCTACCTTCCTCCCCTCTAGAACCCTCAGTTTGTTTTTCAGAGTCCATCGTCTCTCCTGGTTCGTCTCCCCCTCCGACTTACTCCCCTTCATTCTTCCCCTCCTGCTATCTTCTTCTTCTTTTTTTTTTCTTAACATATATTGCATTATTTGTTTCAGAAGTACAGATCTGTGATTCAACAGTCTTGCACAATTCACAGTGCTCACCATAGCACATACCCTCCCCAATGTCTATCACCCAGCCACCCCATCCCTCCCACCCCC
>NW_027400233.1:3788-5947 GCF_003265705.2 Callorhinus ursinus
CGCGCTCACCCTAGCACCTACCCTCCCCAATGTCTATCACCCAGCCACCCCCTCCCTCCCACCCCCCACCACTCCAGCAACCCTCAGTTTGTTCCTGAGATTAAGAATTCCTCATATCAGTGAGGTCATATGATACATGTCTTTCTCTGATTGACTTATTTCACTCAGCATAACACCCTCCAGTTCCATCCACGTCGTTGCAAATGGCAAGATCTCACATGGAATGGAATATTAAAGAGCCTAGTGTAGCTACAGATCTAATCCATATTTTCCAAAGAACCTTATTGGTAATAAAGGTGATCAGTCCTATTCTAACGGACTCCTACATCTACTTCTCAATTTGTTCTCAACTTCGAAGAGAAGCAAAGGTCGTATATAGTAATTCTCTCAAAACTGTAAGAAATGGTTAAAGATATCAGAGAGGTGGTTGGATAGAATCAATGTATAAAAATCAGTTTTATTCCTATATGCACCAGAATAACCAACTAGAAAATGTAATTATAAGAAAATTCTGGTTATAATTTTGAAAGTCCTGCATGGTATCTAGAGACAAAGCTGACAAAAGATATGCACAATCTTTGCAAAGAAAATAATAAAATTTGAATAATGGACATTTAAAATCACCTAAATAAATGGAGAGATAGACCATGTTTACAGATAAGAAGATTTAGTAATGTAAACAGAGCAACTCTAAGTGGACAGGCGGCCCTTCTCTACTCTGGGCCCCCCAAACAGTCTCTACCTTTTCCCCAAATAAAAAGTTACAAATAAATAAATAAAGGGAGAGAGAAACAGAGAGAGACTTTATCTTTTGGTTAATGAAGTAATGCCCAATAATCCTTTAATCTTTTTAAGGAGTAATGCTACTTTTATGAGTTTACTCAATACAAGAATTAGCACAATAACATTTTGAGAGAAGTACTATTATTATTCCCATTTTACAGAAAAGGGAGCTAAGGCCCAGAGAGGTCAATCCACTTGCCCAAGGGCACACAGCTAGTCAGTGGTGGAGCCAGGAATGAAATGCAGGCGCTCTGGCTCCAGGTCTGTATTCTGAACCACTGATGTCTGCCGCTGTCAAGTTCGTCCCGTCATGCCGTTGTTCTCACTCACCTGCCATCTGAAATGCTGTTGTGAGCAGGGGGAAGGTGAGGTTGCAGCAAGTTCACGGTCAACTACAGCACTCTAGCCCCTGTATCCATGGGCTCCGGGGAGTGTTTTCTGGGTAAGCACATCCATATATCAAGGGGAGGAGGTTGAAAGCCAGGCTCTATATGACAGATGAAGAATCTGCTCTGTTCATAAGGGGAGTTTTTACCCCTGAGAAATGAACCATGTCCGGGGTTCCTAGAAGCTCAAGGAGATCTCGCCTCTGCTAGGACATAAGACTTTGGTTCCCTGTAGGTCTGCTGTATTTTTAATTCTGTTTCAGTCCTTCTCCGTTTTCTGACCTATTAGTCTTAGCCCCTTGCATTCTGTGCCACACACACACACATACTCAGCTTCTACTTCTTAGCACCCTGAGAGGCAGGTAGCATGGGGCACTGAGCAGGAGTGTTCTGTTTGCCGCTGTACCACATACCCTGGGCAAGTCAACATCAGAGTCCACGTGTTCAATGTCAGAGTCCATGTGTTCAATGTCAGGGTCCATGTGTTCAATGTCAGAGTCCATGTGTTCAATGTCAGGGTCCATGTAGTTCAATGTCAGAGTCCATGTGTTCAATGTCAGGGTCCATGTGTTCAATGTCAGAGTCCATGTGTTCAATGTCAGGGTCCATGTGTTCAATGTCAGGGTCCATGTGTTCAATGTTAGAGTCCATGTGTTCAATGTCAGGGTCCTTGTGTTCAATGTCAGAGTCCATGAAATGGGTCTGACGCTCAACAGCCGCCCCCCTATGAGGTAAGGGGTGCAATGGTGTCCCAATAAAGACACATCCTGAGCCCTCAAGGAGCTCAGTTGAGAAAACCACTTAATCCAAGGCAGAAGGATTTCAGGTTTAGGGCAAAGGTACAGAGTGTTTGGGAGGCCCAGTGCAATAAGGGGCTTCCTAGCTTCAAATCCCAGCTGCCCCTACCTTGATCCCAAAACCAGACAAAGACCCCATCAAAAAAGAGAATTACAGACCAATATCCTTGATGAACATGGATGCAAAAATTCT